>NC_056746.1:346256595-346414095 GCF_019279795.1 Protopterus annectens | reverse complement strand
TTAGCTAGTGATAGTATGGTTTGTGTGACGTGTGTGTTGAATGAGGTAGCAACATTTTCTGAGGAGTGAGGGATGTTAGGAGGAGGGGTACTGACTTTACCTGGGTGGAGGATGGAGCTTATGGAGGACCAGAACTGTTTGGGGCTGTGTTGGGAGGAGTCTAGGGCAGACTGGTAGTATTGGAATTTGTCCTGTTTTATTAGCTTTTTGACTCCATTGCATAGTTCTAGTAATTTCTGTCTAGTTGAGGGGGTTTTGGTTTTGCGCCAGTGCTCCCAGGCTTTATCCCCGTTTTTCATTTCTGACTTAGTGGTTTTCTGTAGCCATGGGGAGGGTTGTGCTTTGATTCTGGAAAGTCTTATGGGGGCATGGTTATTAAGAATGCTCAGAAAGGTAGTATTAAAAAATTCAACTGTGTCATCAAGACTGAGGTACTTTAGAGGATGCCAGTTACATTCTTTGAGGGATGAGATGAATGTGAGTGGGTTAAAGTTTATTTTTTTACGTATTTGACGGTAGATGGCAGGTTTAGCTTGGTAGAGGTATTTTTTGAGTAGGAATGTTGGGGAGTGATCACTGAGGCCATCTGATAAGCAGCCTGTTATATATGACTGAGGGCTCTTACTGACTAGCATCCAATCCAGAGTAGTGTGCTTGCTGGAGTTTTTATTTATCCTGGTTGGAGACTGGACTAGTAGGGTGAAGCCATGAAGCTTTACATGATGGGTTGGATGGTTGCCAGAACAGGATTGCCAGTCAATATTGAAATCACCTACAATGATAGTTTCTTGGGGGAGATGGTGGGTAGACCAGCTGAGGAGGTTTTCTAGTGGAGGGATGTTTTGGCCAGGTGGAAAGTAGCATCCAATTATGTTGATGGTTTTATTTTGAGGTTGGTATATATTATTTCTTCATTGCCTATTTAAGGAGCTGATGATTTTAAGATCTGGATGTTTAGATGCTATTTAAATATTATAGCTACACTGCCTCCTTTCTTGTTTAGCCGGTCTACTCTTAGTATGCCATAACCTGTAGGGAGTATTTGCTCACTGGTAATTTGAGGTCTTAGCCAGGTTTCTGTCAGGATGACTATATCTGGGGAGTACAAGTCTATCGTGGCATGGAGTTCACGGACTTTGTTGGATATACTTCTAATATTTAGGCTTAGTAGAAGGAAGTCACTTGGCCTTCTATTGGCTGTAATATGGGAGAAGTTGTGGTTTCTAGTCTGATTATGAGGACTGGGGATGGAGATGGTAGGGCCAGGGTTGGGGTGGATATCTCCACTTAGGGCTAGTTTTGATATGCATGAGGTTATTAGTTTTCTCAGCTTTTGAATGTGTTTGTTTATAAGGGGAACTTTATGATTGTGCTCTTTGGGTAATAGGTATGGTGGAAGGGTTACTATGTTAAGTTGTAGGGATGCTTTATGTTTGAGTAATATAGTTGGTAGAATACGTGGGGGTGCATAGGGATGGTTCTTGAGTTGGTGGGAGGGGAGCTGAGTGAGGGTGAGACATGAGTGGTGGTGTGAGTAGTAGTAGTGCAGTGTTAGTGGTTGAGTGGGGGAATGATTCAGCTTTGGTAGGATGTACGATATAAAAGCAGAGTGCATGCAGTGAGCATAGGTAAGGTATGCTTGTACATGTTAGCTGAGGAGGTGTGATAGTAGTGGGAAGATGGAGGAGGTAGTGTTATGTTAGCGCTGTGGTTGGCTACTGGAAAGATGGGAGGGATTTGTGAGTGTAATAAAGGTGGGACCACTGGGGGCGGGAGGGAATAGGGGGCAGGGTGGGGAGCGAAGTGGGTCGAAACTCTGTTAGTTGCTCTTATGAGGGGGCTGGAAACAATCAGGTAACAGAGTTAACTGATAAATGAACATATGATAGTGACAAGGGTGGTTGTAGTTTTAAAAATGGTGCCTGCCACAGGTAATATTTATTAACTTTGGAATTGTCTTAAGGTAATAAACAGGGAAGGGGGAGGGGAGAACAAGGGTGTGAGCAGGAAGTTCTTTGTACTGCTGCTAATGAGCCAAAGCAAAGACAAGTTTGTGTTGAAGAAACAATCACAATTGACCAAGGACTGCTCTGAAACTGTAGGTCATTTCTTAACCATTCCTCGGGTGGAAAAACAGGATAACCTTGCATCAGTAGGCTACTGTGGTCTCAGTTTAAATTAACAAACACACAGTATTGATCAGTTATGGATACTATTTGCTAACAGAAGGGAATAAGAGAGAAAGTGGAAGATGAATGTGTGTGTGTGTGTGGGGGGGGGGGGCTGCTTACAAGCCAAAGCAGAGTGCTCTCCAGGGGAAAATGAATATTGGCTCAAACAGGTAGACACATACTCAAGTTAACTTTAGCTGTTTGCAGACAGTTCACACCCGGACTGCGCTTTTCTTATAAGAATGATAAAGGTGGTACCGCAGTTGAATACTTAAGAGTGGTGTTAGGTCTAGAAAAGAAGAGTACAGAGAGGAGTAAGCACTTTGAGATGGTAAAGATATATTATAAAGATTACAAAAGACAAACTGAGCAAATAGCTACTGTATGCAGGGAAATGTCTTGAACCAACTACTAGTATATGCAGATACTGAGCCAAGTGGAAAAACATCTGTTAGAAGAAACCTCAAGACAGTTATGCAGTCACAGATAAAAATATAGTGAGCAGCACTCTGTTGAGGTTGTCTAATGTGATTATATCCACCAGTAACAGCACAATTATATAGAAATAATTAGGCACCAGTATGAGCTGTCTACACTCAACACAATTACATGAATAACATTAGTGAACAAGGTGCAGCTATGCAAATAGACCATACTATTATACTAAAAACAACGGTGCAGACAAAATGCTGACATGACATAGTAACTTCCAATAATAAAGCATAAATCGTATTAGATGTCTAACACAATTCAACATAAACATATACAGTTGTAAAATGTCTTAACACAATTCGACATAAATAGGCATTTACAGTTGTAAAACACTTACTGCAGAGACACTGAGCTCCTCATGGGGCCTGTAGCAGAGTGGATTGTAGTTTTAAAAATGGTGCCTGCCACAGGTAATATTTATTAATTTTGGGATTGTCTTAAGGTAATAAACAGGGAAGGGGGAGGGGAGAACAAGGGTGTGAGCAGGCAGTTATTTGTACTGCTGCTAAGGAGACAAAGTAAAGACAAGTTTGTGTTTAAGAAACAATCACAATTGACCAAGGACTGCTCTGAAACTGTAAGTCATTTCTTAACCATTTCTCAGGTGGAAAAACAGGATAACGTATCAGTAGGCTACTGTGGTCTCAGAAGGGAATAAGAGAGAAAGTGGAAGATGAGTGTGTGTGTGTGTGTGTGTGTGTGTGTGGGGTGGGAGGGCTGCTTACAAGCCAAAGCAGAGTCTTCTGTAGGGGAAAATGAATATTGGCTCAAACAGGTAGACACATACTCAAAGTTAACTTTAGCTGTTTGCAGACAGTTCAGACCCGGACTGCACTTTTCTTATAAGAATGATAAAGATGGTACCGCAGTTAAATACTTACACAATTCATGATTTTCAGTTTTGTTCTTCTTGTCTCGATCTTCCGGTCTTCGGTATTGTGTATTTTCAATATGTAGAAGTAGACCCAGATATACATACATATATATATATATATATATATATATATATATATATATTAACACACAGACGCATCTCTCTCTCTCTCTCTCTCTCTCTCTCTCTATATATATATATATATATATATATATATATTAATTATTATTATTTTATGTTTAGCCTGCTTCCACATTAAAGAAATACCAAGCAGTTATTTTAAGTATTCAGCATTTTCAAACCAACTTGGACCTCTTCAGGGAGGTTGGTCTTGCTACTTGAGGAATGCTAATCCACATTTACACCACAAAAAACAGGAAAGGATACAGAGAAACAATACAAGTCATACACAGGTGGCATGTAATTTCACTGGTATTAAGTCAAGTCTAAGCTGCATGAGGAAGCAGCTACCTCACACACAGAAGCAGGGAAAAAAAAGAAAACACAAGTATGAAAAAAAAAATACCCAGCTGGTTTGAAGCAGAATACATTTCCCTGGATAAGAACACTGCCTCCTTTCATAGCAAGAGGCTCAATATCATTAATCAGTTCTTAGGCTGGTATATCTCCAATGGCAATCTCACCTGAAAGACCAAATGTCACAGTCACATCAAGACGAACAGATCCAAACAGAGCCTGGATATACAAGGACTGAAGCAAAGTGATCAAGTATATCATCAGTAACAGCCAGATTTGAAGCCATTACAAGTGCACCAAAATCATCTGCTCTGTACCGCTTCTGGAGCTGATATACTAAAGGAACTACATTACCTCATGTTAATATATTGCAATGGTAGGTACCTGACCAACACAAAACTAAGTAACCTACTAAAAGAAAGCTCAAACAAGAAACTGGACCAAGTGGTGCTTTAACCATAAGACTGGTTCCACTACATCTGTGATCAACAAAATCAGATGAAATAAGATATATTACTCTTTTATGTGGGCAACGGTAGAACTAACATGAATGAACCCTACACCACTCAAATTATAAATAAGTCTTTATTTAGAGCCTCTGATTTGTCCAGCCATATATTTGGGTGTTCCAGCACTGAGCTGATCTAGAATTCACTGAACTCTTGCATGTCTTCACATCAATCACCTGAAAATACTACAGGAAGTGTGCAATTTGTTCCTGCTCCCAGGGTGGATTCAATATTTGCAAGCACTGCCAGAATATTTGCAAGCACTGCCAGAAATCTGGGACACATTCAAAGAGGATATAAAACAAAGAAAAACTTCCCCCATCTTCCCAACCTAGGGCACTGCACAGCAAAGAATCAGGTGGTATAGTTTTGGTTAAATGATGTTCAAGGCTGGAAAAAGCAAGGACAATTTCACTTAAAAGGGAAAATAACAGATGGCCTGTTGTGGTTAGACTGTTTTGTTAACAAATTCCTGTAAGGGTTAAGCATGGTGTGATTTCCTTCTGTATACATACAGTGATTAACCAGGGTGATTTGGTATTTCACAGAGAAAATGGGGACCTGTACCTCAATACAATTTCACACTGTGGCAGCATTCAGTGTTAGAACTGTACAGACAGTGTGTGGCCTCAGTCTTATGCTTCTTCAAAATACCAGCCTCTAAGAGTTTTTAAAAATAAAGGTGCAGGAACAAGCAAAAAAAAAAAAAAAAAGTTCAGAGGTCCCTTTCATACTGTTTGCCCATATTTACGACCAAAGTTAAACAAGATAAATGCTAGACTCAAATAAAACTATATCTGCCAATGACCGCATTAAATATGGCAAATTTTAAATAAAACTAAAATAATTAAAGCACAGAATTATAATAAAAAGCACAGAGTAAAAGTTGGGTACAAAAGACATCTACCATGTAAAGGATTGTCCATGCTACTGATTCACTTCAATGGAAGTTGACAACAGTATTAAAATGGAGCAATGTTTGTAAGCAGACTTTGTCTTGTTTTTATACCTGAAAAACACTCTGGTGTGGTAATATTGCTTCATATAACTCTCTAAACTTAAAGCCATTCGAAAAACAGGCTAAATGTGAAGTCTGTCCTAGATGTAAGCCGTTAAGAAGGGTCCAATTAGTTATACAGAAGAGGTGCCGATTGGTCTTTGAGACTGGAAAGCACTACTGGTAGTTATATATGCAACTTTCAATGATATAATGACAACACAACCAGTATTTGTGAAGAATTGTAAAAAGGACCTATTCTGCTTTAACAGAATAGCTCTTTGCTACAATTTAATAATACTGTTTGCTACGACTTAGCAAGAAAGCTATCTGGTTTCTGGTTCTCAACTCTGAAGATTTCTTTTTATTTTTTGTTATGAACTTGTGGTTGACGGTGCCAAAATGGGTGCACTGCACAAGGCTGCCCTGCTACAACTCTTCTGCACTGTTAAGGGGATGGAGGCATATCCAATTGCTACTTGAGACTAGAGATAGATCACTTAAGCCAGGAACAAGAGCGGTGACAGACCATATAAACGGGTAACTTCATATATGTTACATTGACAGGTCCACTTCATTACTTACCCAGCTCAATGTTGGAGCAACATATAAATAATGCTCCTGTACCTGCAATAAAATAATACTGGCAGTCTGCAACAGAATTTCCTCTCTCATTCCTTACTAAATAGCATAAAATGCTGCATGTGGACAGGTCAGGAACCACCCACTGATGTGTCAAGTGAGGCAAGATGGGACACCAGCTGGAAAAGAAAGTCATATCAGGTCTGGTTTGAAAGACATGCTGGCAAGTAGGAGCCTGAAGTCAAAAGATAAGCTGAACTAGAGTCTCAAAACACACACACAAAAGGGGGACAGTTTGGTGTACTCAGACCATGGTGTTAAGATACAAAAGCATGATGGAGCCGGCTGTACAATGATGAAGGACCAACAGAAGTCAAAGTGAGGCAAGTCACCCTGACCTACACATAAAATGTATGAATTAAGGAAGTTACAAAAACAACATCAGGTAAACTTACCTTCAGCTACCCAACCCAACACCAGACAGCTAGAACACCAAACACTGTGCTCTTCTTTCCCACCAAGCTAATGGGACTAATGAGAAGCTTTGGACATTAAGTGGCAGAGATTTATAGACACTACTGTCCAGTACACTCCCTGCCATCTAATTTACTCTTTACATCTTGCATTTTCCAGTCTTGCAGTCTCAGTATCTACATGTCTACCAAACAGTTGCACACAAATCATCCAAAGTCTAAAGTGACTCAATCAGAAACAAAAGCTGCTCCTATATTGTAAATTAGCTGAAGCATCTTGGTGCAGTCCAGCAAAAATAAATAAATAAATAAAGACCTCTGCCACAACACTTTTCCCAGTGTATTCAGCATCTGTCAACTGTAGTACAGTTGCGTAAGATCCTATCATAATAGCAGCTGTCCTACTTCTCACTGTTGCAGTATTCTTTACCCTTAAGGATATCCTGCTGAGGATACCCTAATATCCAGCCAGTATACCAAAACCTTTACAGTTTCCAGGCATCATACATCAGATGTATGTCCTATGTACAAGGCATAAGGTACATATGCGATGTATGGATGCCAAATCCTCAGAACTGAACTGTCTCAGGAGAACCAGAGAAACAAGAAAGTACAGTTGTGTCACACTTACCACAACTGTTGATGTCTGAGTAGATCAGGGTTGCAGCACTGAGTCTTGGATCTTCCTGTCATGCAGAAGCCCACAACTAGCCCAGTCTTCAGAGTGTTTGCATCATCCTTATCCGACAGACATCCAAAGACAGATGCCTGGACATCAGAGTATAAGAGGGGTGTCCATTAGTTCCATTTTCAGTCTTTCTAAGCACTGAATGAGCAGTTTGATGCCCGAGGACAGCACAACCTCCCCAGTCATGTGGGTTTAAGTGAGGAGTAGGGAAAAACATAGGGGGCAGAGAGAGAGGATGATGGAGATACGTGTACTACCTGCAGAAATAAATCCTCTGCCCCTTGCATCCAGCAGGGAGTAGACAAGTGGTCCATAGATATAGGGGGTGGAGGGTTGATGTGTGTACTGCAAAACTGATCTACTCAAACATTTACAATTATGGTAATTGTGACACAACTGTACTACTATGTTCTTCATAGTCAGTGTTGCAGTGCTGATTATTAGGAGGACTCCCAAAGCTAAAAACTGGGTGGTGTGTTACATGTATGACCTTAGGAAATAAGATTTTGCAGGATGGCAGAAACAACACCTGCTCTAGCCCTGGAGACACTGCCTAGAATATACTGTTTTGTGAAGGTGTACACTGAGTTCCATGTGGCTCCCTCTAGGTTGGCTTGGGTGAGAACTCCTTGAGGAAAGCAATGGTAGTCATCCCATGTCTGCTGGATTAGGCTTTAATACGTCCAGGTAAATCCTTTCTATGGTGTGAGCAACAGAACTTAGCACTTAGCTATTCATTTAGAGATGGCTTGTTTGGAGACAGATTTGACCTGCATTTCTGCAAAAGCTACCAGCAATTACTCTGCTTATTCAAGCTGTTCATCCTGTCTAGATAGTATCTGATCTGCCTGTGTACATCCAGGGAATGAAGAACTTGTTCTGGCCTTTTTTGTGGGTTTGGGTAGAAGACCGTCAGGTGGATAGCCTGGTTTACAGTCAGTTCTGATATCACTTTCAGCATAAAAGTTGGATTTGTTCTGAGGGTGACCATATTCCTGTGGAAGACAGTTAAAGATTCTTTACACAGGTGGGCATGTAGCTCAGAAACTCTTCTAGCTGAAGTAGCAGCTATGACGAAGGTGCTCTACCAGGTGAGCATATTTACAGTTGCAGTGGCAGCAGGTTCAAAAGGAGGCAAAGTTATTTTTTCTAAGAAATAATTTAGATCCCAAGGTGAAATAAGGTTCCTTCTGGGTGGTCTCAAGCGAATCAACCTTTTTAGAAAAAGTTTCAAGTGGGGGTGTGAGAAGAAAAGTACAGCATTGTTCAGGCAAGCTGAAATTGCAGATGCATGTACAATAATGATGGACCAGGAAAGCCTCAGTGTAAAAAAAAAAAAAAAAAAAAAAAAAAACAGGTACTGTAAGACTGAGTTGATGTCAGCTTTTGCAGGGTCAGTATTATTGTTGTGACAGCAGGTGGAAATATTTCCCATTTTGCCAGGTATGATTTCTGGTATTAGGCATTCTTGCTTCCCGTAGAATGGAGAGCACCACCTTGAAATAAAAGGCCATCCCAAATGTCAGAACCAAATCCTGAAGGTGATTAACATGAGGGTGGCTAGGTTAGGATGGAAGACAGACTCCTTGACCTGGCTGAGGAGATATTTCTCCTGCAGTAGGGTGCAGAATCTCCCCTCACTGACAGTCAGAAGGAGGGAAAACCAGTGTTGTCTGGACCAGAAGGGGAGCACTATGATCATGCTGGGTCTGTCCACCCTTATTTCTGTTAGTATCCAGGAGATCAGGGACAAGAGTGGGAATGCATACAGGAACCAGCTTGTCCATGTGAAGGAGAATGCATCTATCTTCCAAGCTCTTGTCTGTTGTGTTCTGGAGTAGAACGTCTGTAGTTGCTTGTTGTGGAGAGAGGTGAATAGGTCTATTGAGGGGATCCTCAACTGTATAGTAAGATCCAAGAAGACCTGTCTTTTCAACATCCATTCATTGGGATCTAGAAGGTCCCTGCTTATAGATTCTGCAATGGTATTGCTCTGGCCTGGAATATAAGAGGCGATGAGGGTTAACCCTATGTCTCGTGTCAGCATCCACATTTTTCTGGCAAGGTTACACAGGACACAAGACCAAGATCCCCCTTGTTTGTTTATATACCACACAACTGTGATGTTGCCTGTCCAGATTTGCAGTGTCCCTGGACTTAAGTTTTGTTGAAAGGCTTTTATGGCCAGGTAGACTTCTAGTAACTACTATTAATTTCTACGCAATTTTCTTTGCTGTGGGGACCAAATGCCCTGCACCTTCAGAGGACCTAAAGGGGCACCCCAAGATATGTTTGTGCTGCCTATAGTAATGGTCTTGTCTGCTTCTGGCAGAGTGAAATTTGCTCAGGGGTTCCTCTGTATGGTATTCCTCCATAGGAGTTCTCTTTTCAGGCATGAAAGGAGGGGCAGCAGGGGATTCCATGGGCTGGGAGTGCTGTACCCACTTTTTTCCTTTTTTTTTTTTTAGAAACCACTGAAGTTTCTACATGTGTGACTTTGCAAATGGAATCATGAGAATGTATAATGCCATGTAGCTCAGTATCCTCAGGAATTCTGTTTCAGTGATGAGTTGCTTTGGAAGCAGACCTGTCAGGTAGCCTGTCAAGAACATAGTATTGTCTTTGGGAAGGAAGGCTTTCTGTTGAACTGAGTCTATGATGGCTCCCAGGAAGAAGATCCTTTTTTGAGGGAGAATTTGAGATTTTTGAAGGCTACGGGTGAGACCTACCTTCTAAAAATAGTCTACAGTGATCTGTAAGGTGCTTAGGGTCTCTGAATTGGATCTTCCCTGAATGAGACAGTTATCTAAGAATGAGTAAATATGAACTTGTAGAGTTCTGTAATCCACTATCAGAGGAACTAGGTATTTTGTGAAAACTCTGGGTGCAGTTTATAGCCCAAATGGTAAAGCACAGAACAGAAGTGGGAGCTGGTTGGTACAAATTATAGGTACTTTCTGTGACTGGCTGCTATTGGAACACGGAGGTAAGCATCTTTTAGGTCTATAGTGACCATGGACGCATCATGAAAGATCATGGGCAGTAATGTCTGCAACATAAGCATTTTGAATTTTGGAATGTTGAGGAACTTGCTTAGCTTTAAGAGGTCCAAGATGGGTCTCAAAGTACCCTCTGTAATTGGGGTTAGAAATATCCTTGAGTAAAAGCATTTCCCTTCTTGTTCTGGAAAGACAGGCTGAATGGATTCTTGCTGAAGTAGCTCCCTTAGGATAAGTGGTAAGATACTTTCATGCTTGTTTGGTGGTTTTGGAATGCCCAGCAAGGTTGGAATTTCTTTGGATTAAATATAGTACCCCTTCTCTATGATGCTGAAGACCCACTTTTCACTGGTGACGGATTTCCTTTAGTTCAGGAAGCAAGAGTCTTCATTTCAGATGTTTGAGAGGAATGGGAAGGGGTAAGGGATGGTGGGGTGGAACACAGTCATAGTTGCTCTCGGTGGAGCCCCCTGCCTTTGAGATTGTTCTGCTTTCCATCTCCTAGACTGTCTTGGTCTTTTGCCATGTGGAGGCCTCCCCTTGTCTTGTCTAAGTGGGAAAGGCCAAGGATTTGAAGGGTAATTCCTACTGTACCTTGGGGTTGGAGACAGGTAAAATTATTTCACAATTTTAAATGTGCTTTCCTTTTTGTCCAATTTCTCAAAAACTTGTTCAGCTGGCAGACCAAGAAGGAATTCCTTGTCCAATGGGGCATCCAGTAGGTCAGCCTCCCTGACCAGGGCCGTGTACTGAGCCATGCATGTCTGCGGATGACAGAACATGTGGCAGCTGCTCTGCAAGAAGTATTTAACAGTCATAGCTACATTTTAAATACTTTTCTGGTTATCTCCTGGATTTCTTTAGATAAGGTTCTATCTCCAATTGAGTCTACCTTAGCTAGTATTTTGTCTTGAAAAGATTTAAGGTACTTAAGCATATGGACTTGACAATTCAAAGCTCTCATTGCCAGGGTGGCAGAGACATAGGCTTTCTTCTCAAATCTGTCCAGTAATCTTTCATGGTTATTAAGCAGCGGATTTCTTGTTGGTCCTTTAGGTACACTTTCAGTGGATTCAGTGGAGACAACAGAATGATCAGCCTTCTGATTTTTATAGAGGTGTTTAGGAGTTTCAAGTACTCTGTAAAACCTGTCTGGTTTCCTTGTAGAGAATCTGAGTACAGAGTTTTGTCTTTGAAGACATCATCTAACACAATGTGAACTGGTAGAATAGCCAGTGGTCTGGGTGAATTTAAACTTCAGAGTTCCTTGTAGTGTTATTTGGGCCTGGGAGAACTGCTTACTTCCCCAACTGAAAGCCTCCTTCATTCAATGTAGGATATCCACAAACGAAAGTTTCTCAGGGGGAGAGGTGTTACAGAGAGTGTCATCTGAGTCTGGGTAAGTTGAGGTAGTAAGTGTCCAGAGTAAGACAATTTCTCCTCATTCTCTGAACTACATAAATCTTCCTCTTCCTGAGAAGCTACTTCCCCACTCCTTTCAAATGGAGAGGCCTCTGAGGTAGAAGAGTGAGATGGCTCTCTAGATTTCATGAAGGCCATAAAATCCTGTGCTATTTTAAGTAGGGCTTGGGTCTGACTGTAGGTCTGTTTTACCGGGGTGACTAGAGGATGTATTCGTTTGACCACAACTTCGGTTGTGACTTTGGTAGCTGGAGAAGACATAGGGTTTCCCTCGATAGACACAGTGTGGACATCAAAAGCTGAGACTTGCAGAGTAACCTCAGACCCGATTGACATGTGAACCGTAGTGGCATTCATAGGTAGGATGGAAAACATGGTGGTCTCCCAAGGGGTCGTGCTGGAGGGTTCGGGCTAGGAGTCACCTGAGTAGGTACCTCACCTAGGTCATTGGTCAACTTAAGGGCAGTAGTTGTTAGCTATTTCAGAAAAATCAGCATTCTTAGCCTTTTTGTATTTCTGTTGTTTTTTTTATTTTTTTGAAAGACACCAGCAGACTCAGGAGTCTGTGGAGGCCCTGTGGTAGCAGTGAACTGAGATACTGCTGAGGACGCCAGAGATAATGATACCATATGGGAGGCAAGTACTTTGGCCCTATGTTTTAAAGTTTTGGCACACCATTTTGCACAGTCTGGACAATTACAGACATCATGCCGAGGCCCCATGCACAACAGATAAAATGAGCGAAAATCTTTACATGGGATTTGCCTCTCTCACTTCAAGCAATTGTTTACTTTTTTGAAAATTAAATTAGTAGGGAAATTTCCTCAAAGGGGTACTTATTTGACTGGAAGGAAATAAAGAATCTCTGGAAACAAACCAACTGACTGACGACGTGTACTAAACACATGTGAAGCACATTGGACTGCATGGTTAGAAAGAACTGAAGATGGCACCAATGGATACTCCTGTTATACCCTGACATCTAGATGTTGGTCTTCAGACATCTGTCGGCTAGGGATGTTGCAAAGACTCTAGAAATTGGGCCAGTTGAGGGTGTCTGTATGGCAGAAAAACCCAAGAATCAGTACTATAACAATGACCATGAAGAACATTTTGCTCATCCAGGAAGTGAAGCAGAAGGGGATAAGCATGGAATAGGAAAGCTCTCAGCCAAAAGCTGGTCAACAGAAAATAACAGGGAGCAGGAGGGAGAGACAAAATACTGCAATAGTGAGAAGTAGGACATCTAATGTTATGGTAAGATCTTACACAACTGTATTATGTCATTCCTTATCACTGTTACAGTATTCTCTACCCTTGGAAAAGTGCCAGAGATACTTGAAAGTATGGGAGCAGGAAGGTAGAGAAAGTACAGTTGTGTACCTACCATAAATGTAGATGTTCGAGTGTATTCACTGTTGCAGTCATTACACTTGGGTTATCTTGCTGGCAGGCTACCCGCAGTCGGCCTGAATTCCAAAGTCCTGGTCCGGCGTCGGTTGCTGTTACCTCTTCCCTGATGTCAGTGTGCCAGGGGTATAAAAGATGCAGCCGACGCCATTGTCTTCAGTTTTTCTTGCCCCAGATGTCAGGTGCCCCCAAAAGGGTAGGCTAAAAATTCTGCTTATAAAAACGCATGCACTAACATAAACATTACCTTCATCTACAAGCAAATACACCACATAGATTGTATAGAATAGAGAAGTACAGATAAGTCCCAGCAATGAAAGGGGGATGGAGGGAGGGTAACCTGGACTGCAACAGTGAATACACTCGAACATCTACATTTATGGTAGGTACACAACTGTACTATGTTCATCGTGTTTCACTGTTGCAGTCATTACACTTGGGTTGAATCCCAAAGCTGAGGTTGGCTGGCTGGGCCTAAATAGAATTAGGAATGGCTATGAGGCCCTGCAGAACTGCAGTGGCAAAGCCTGCTCTGGATTTAAAGTAAAGAGGTAAGTGGTAGTGCTTTGTAAAAGTGTGCACTGAAGTCCAAGTTGCAGCCTCCAAAATATCCTTGGTTGGTACTCCTCTGAGGAAGGCTGCTGAAGTGGCTGCTGCTCTGTTTGAATGTGGCCTAATGCCCTTAGGCACTGATTTGCCATGTTGTGAATAGCAGAAACGAATGCAGTGGCCTATCCATTTTGAAACAGTCTGCTTTGAAATAGCTTTTCCTTGTGATCCTGCAGCATATGCCACTAAACGTTGCTCAGTCTTTCTGAAAGCTTTAGTTTTGTCCAAGTAGAAGCATAGCTGTCTGTGTATGTCCAAAGAATGCAGAAGTCTCTCCCCTTTATTCTGTGGGTTTGGATTAAAGGTAGGCAAATGAATGGTTTGGTTAAGAGCCACACTGGACACTACCTTAGGCATAAATGTTGGGTTCGTCCTTAGAGAAACCCTGTCCGGATGGAAAATAATAAAAGGTTCCACAGCCATTAATGCCTGTAACTCTGAGACTCTTCTTGCTGAAGTTATTGCTAGGAGCAGAGCTGTTTTCCATGATAAGAATTTTATCTCGGCTGTATTGGCTGGCTCAAAAGGAGGCAGTGTGAGCTTTTCCAAGACAAAACTGAGGTCCCATGAAGGTATTGGTGCTCTCCTTGGAGGTCTTATGTTTTTGGCCCCTCTGAGGTACTGCCTTAGCAGTGGATGTGAAAAAATAGGTGGGTCCGTATTGTAATGAGCTGAAATGGCAGAGGCATGGATCTTAACTGATGAGAAGGATAGGCCTTTGTCCAGCATCTCAGTTAGGTATTGTAAAATCGGGGAATATTTGGTACAAGCATGTCAATTCCTTGTGCCTGGTTCCAAGCACAGAATCTCTTCCATTTTTCTGCATAAGATTTTCTGGTGCTGGGCCTCCTCGCCTCCAAAATAACATCCATAACTTCTTTAAAGAGAGGTGTGTCTTGAGTGGTTATATTAACTGCCATGCAGCCAGATTTAGTGTTCTGAGTTGGCTGTGCAGGATCTGATTGTTTTGTTGGGTGAGTAGATGAGGAATTTGAGGTAATGTCCAGGCTGGGCCTTGAGACAAGCTCTTTAGGATTGCATACCAGTGCTGGCGTGGCCAGTCTAGGGCAATCAGTATCATTTTTGGCTTCTCTTGTCTGACCTTTAGGAGTACCTTGGAGAGGAGAGGCAGTGGAGGAAAGGCATATACTCTGTAAGGGTTTTCCAGCTGAATGATGGAGCATCCACTTTCCATGCTTGTTTGTGACAAGTCCTTGTGCAGAATCACTGTAGTTGGCAGTTGTTAGGGGAGGCAAATAGATCTATGTCTGGGCATCCCCATTTCTTTGTTATCATGCTGAAGACTTGTGGATCTAGTTTCCACACATGAGGGTCCATGAGGTTTCTGCTTAGTTCGTCTGCCAGAGTATTTGTCTTTCCTGGCAGGAATTGTGCTTGCAGGTGCACTTGATAAGTCAATGCTGTGTTCCACAAAGTCATGACTTGTCTGCAGAGGGGGTAGGAATGTGTGCCTCCTTGCTTGTTTATGTACCACATGACTGCAGTATTGTCCGTCTTTATCAGTAGTTGTCCTGGATGGAGTAGATCCTTGAAGGCTGTCAGGGCATTCTGTACAGCTAGCATCTCTTTTTGATTGATATGAAGATGCATTTGGCTTGTGAGCCATGTGCCCTGAATACATTTTCCTGCCATGTGGGCCCCCCAGGCATAATCTGATGCATCTGTTGTTAGTCTCTGCCTGGCTGTGGGTAAAGTGAATGGCTGTCCCTTGTTGTGGTGACAGGCCTGTGCCCACCATCGAAACTCCTGTTGCAGGCAGGGAATGAGGGTAATTAATTTTTCCAGGCTGTGGCAATGTTGAATCCAAACACTTTTTAGAGACCATTGTAGCTTCCTCATATGCAGTCTTGCATATGGAATTAGCAGAATGCAGAATGCCATGAAGCCCAAAGCTTGCAGAATTTTTGTTGCAGATAACTGGGTCTTTACTGCCATCTTTTTGAAGTAAGAAGTCAGTTGCCTTTGTTTGCCTCGCGTGAGATAAGCCATCTGGGCAGTTGTATTTAGGCTTGCACCCAGGAATATTATCTCTTGAGAGGGTACTAGTTTTGATTTCTTTTCGTTGTGTACCCTAGGCAAATTAGTAATCTTTTTACAAATGCCAGATGCTTCAGTAGAATGTCTGTTCTCTGCTTGAATAAGGCAGTCGTCCAAACAGAGATATATTTGAATTCCTCTTTGTCTGCAAAATGCAATTACTAGTGCCAGGCATTTTGTGAAGACCCTGGGCACAGTAGATAAGCCAAAGGGCAGTGCATTGAGCCAGCTATGAATCTGAGGTATCTTCTGCAAGATTGTCTGATTGGGACATGCAGGTCAAGACTTCTTGCCCAGCATGGGCAGAAGCTGCTGCAGCATCACCATTTTGAATTTTGGAATGTCCAGGAAGGTGTTTAGAATAGACAGGTCCAGTACTGGTCTCCAGGCTTTGTCCTTTCTGGGTACCAAGAAAATCCTTGTCCCTGCTCTTGCTGTGGTACTCGCTGAATAGCCCTCATGTCCATGAGGGATGAAACTTGTTTTTGTGCCTCTGCCCATTGATTGTTTGGCAGGTCTGGCATACCTTTTGTCTTTGGAAGGGTGTGAAAGTGGAGCGTGTAGCCCTGAGAGACTATATTCAAGACCACCCCCCAAAAAAGTGCTAGCTTTCCCCCTAAGGGTGCTGCCAAAAGATAAGTGCTTGGCATTGGCAGAGGAAAGTCATTGGGACTGTTTCCTATATGGCTGTGATTTGTCTTCTCCGCTTTTGGGGGTAGAAGCATCCCATTGTTTAGGCCTGTATGAGCTTTGGGGGTGGGGTCTGCCTCTAGGGCATTTGTATCTGCCTCTTTGTGGCCTGTCTGACACTGGAAAGGACCAATTTTTAGAAGGCCAGTTCCTGCTAAATCTGGGTGGCTGTACCTGTAAGAAATCCTTTACTGTCTGCATAGATTTCGCTTTATCCTCCATTTTCTTTAACACCTCTTCTGCCTTAACACCAAATAAAGTATCATGCTGTAATGGAGCATCCAATAATTTTGCTTTAACATGATCAGGCAGATTCTGTTCCTTTAACCAAGCATGCCTTCTAACAGCGGCCCTGCAAGAGGCCTCTAGTTAATCAAAACCACATTGCAAAGTATGCTTTCCCACTTGTTCAGCTGCATGCAATAAATCCTGCATTTCCTTGTTTTTAGAACATTCAGAATTTGTCAACATTTTCTGTTTTAGCAGTGACATTAAGTACTGCTGATATTTAAGCATATGAAATGGACAATTTAAAGCCCTTACAGCCAAGGTAGCAGAGGTGTAAACTTTTTCCCCCCATCTGTCCAGTGCTCTAGAATCCCTATCAGAGGGGACAGGGTTTTTTGCAGTGGAAGCCTTGACCCCTTTGGGACCCTGAGATATAGTTTCTGGGTCAGCAGCAGGTTTTTTTATATAGAAATTTATGAGAATCTGGAATCCTGTAGTACCTGCCTGGCTTAACAGGTGCAGGGGGTAAAGAGTCAGGAGACAGGCCGGAAAATACATCATCTACAATGTCTAGAACAGGTGGAAAAGCAAGAGGTCTGTGCTGAGGCAATAAAAGAAAGTCTCTGAGCCTTTTCTTAAATTCTGAGTAATCTTGGCTCTCCCAGTGAAAATGCTCCCTCATGGTATGCAGGGTTTCCCCAAAAGAATAATACTCAGGAGGAGAGGCTGAAGGAATAGATTCTTCAGCATCAGAATCCTCAGAGGGAGGAAGAGAGTATCCCTGTTCTGAAGAGGAGTCAGAGGAAATGGAAACCTAATCAGAAGAATCATATTCAGTGTCTTGCCTAGGCCTCTTATCAGGAGGGCGATGGGAACACCTGATCAAAGTAATTAGGTCTTCGGCCATTTTAAGCATCTGTTTCTTAGGCATGGAAGTCTGTCCAGAAGAATGCTGTACTTGTTTCTTTGTCTTTAAAGCTGTTTTAGTTTTTGTCTTGGAAGCTGAGGTTGGCTTGACATATAATTGTGTAGGTCTAAAAACACCCACAGAAGCCATTGCCTGCTCAGCGGCTCCGGACCCATCTGAGGGAATAGTTTCCGAGTGTCCAGTACCTTGAGTATCCAGAGGCCTAGTTGTCTCCATGTGGAAGTCGGAAGCGGCCTGTAGCTCTGAGGTAGCGAGTGTCAGGGGATGCGAAAGCTCCTCACTGAGAACCGGCAAGCAGGCGACTGGCCTAGCAGAGGCCTCATCATCGGTTTTGGACCTCGGATACCTGTCCTTTTCCTTGCATTTTTTATGAACTCCGGTCGTCGGCTGTTCCGACGGCATTATATAATTAAACCTTCGGCCAATGTAATGAAAGGCAAAATCGTACCAAAGCTTAATAGTGTGTTGGTTAAATCTAGCACAAAACCGACAGCTAGCAACATCGTGGTCAGGGCCTAGGCAAGGAATACAGTAAGAATGAAAATCCTTATGAGGTACTTGCTTCCCACAAGAAATACAATTGTTAACTTTTTCTGACATCGGTCTGGAGCAAGAAAAAGTTTCCCCAACGGGGTACTTAGCTTTATTGAAGACTTCGGATCTGAAATTCGATTGTGAAAATCTCAGGAGTCGGCCGACCGGCACTTTCGAACTGCTTTTGCTTTGGGCACTGAGCGGCAAGAAAGACTGAAGAAAATGGTGTCGGCTGCATCTTTTATACCCCTGGCGCACTGATGTCAGGGAAGAGGCGACAGCAACCGACGCCGGACCGGGACTTTTGAATTCTGGCCGACTGCGGGTAGCCTGCCAGCAGGATAACCCAAGTGTAATGACTGCAACAGTGAAACACGATGAACATCAACCCATCACAAACCAATGAAGGACTGCCCTGGCAAATTCTGCCCAAGCCCTGGAAATGTCATCTAACTTACAATATTTTGAAAAGTGTGAGCAGAAGACCAAGTAGCAGCTTCCAAAATGGATCTAGTATCCACACCCTTAAAAAAAAGCACCAGAAGAGGCTACTGCCCTGGTAGAATGAGCACAATCAGAACAGGAAAGCTGCATGCCATGAAAAAACAAAAGGAAATGGCCTTAGACATCCACGAGGAAATGGTTTGTTTAGACACTGCCAAACGCAATTTCCTGGCATAAAAACAGACAAAAAGTTTCTCAGATTTTCTGATGCATTTTGTTTTATCCGAGTAATATCCAAGTTATCTATGTAAATCCAAGGTGTGTAGGACCCTCTTACTATAAGTCTGTGGAAGAGGAAAAAATAAGGGAAGATAAATGGACTGATTCAAGGATCAATCATTAATCATTTTGGGCATAAAAGAAGGATTGGGTACAAACAGACAACCTGTCCTTGTGAAAAAAAGGACGAACTGTCGTGAGAACTTGGAGTTCAGAAACCCTCTTGGCAGAATAATAGCCAACAACAATACAGTCTTCCAACTACAATGTTGCAAGGAGGAGGAAAAGGCAGTACTCAAAAGCAGACTGAGTTAATTTTTCAAAAATAAAATTAAGGTTTAAAGAAAGAAAAACTGACCTTCTTGAAGGTCTGATAGGAAGGATGCCTTTTAGGAATTGTTTGACTTCAAAACTAGAAGACAAAGGAAAACTCAGAGGCAGACAGAAATGGCTGATAAATGAACTTTAACAGAAGAATACGTCAAACCAGCAGTGAGTAATTCAACACATATAAGACAGGACAGTACAGACCCCCACAGGAAAAAAAAAAGAGAGTCCTGGTCAAGCTTGAGACACCAACTAGAACATTTCTTCCATTTAGCCACATAGGATTTTCTAGTCTCCTGCAAAACCCAAAGCACGTCTTCAGAAAATCAGTGCCAAAAAGAATCAAAACCTTATTACCCAAAGTGTCAGTTGAAGTGTGGACAAGTGAGGGTGAATAAAATACCCCTCGTCTTGTGCGAGCAGATCCATCCTGTGAGGTAACTTGTGATGATTGCCCCTGGTCAGATGAAAAAGAAGGGGTACCAGTGCCGTCTGGGCTAAAAGGGAGCCACTAGCAAGATTTTGGGTGTATCCCACATGATCCCATGCAAGATCTTGGGAAGTAGAAGAAGAGGGGGATAGGCATACAAAAACATCCCCTTCCAAGGAAAAGACATGGCACCCATTTTCCAAGTCAGTGAACTTGGAGCTCTGGAACAGAAACTGGGAAGGTGTCTGTTCAGAGGGAAGGCAAAAAAAAAATTACTGAGAAGTAGTCCGAAGATGTACAATGTCCAGAAACACCTCCCCGTGAAGCATCTATTTGTGATGATGTGTCCTGGACCTGTTCAAACAGTCTACCAATAGATTGTGCTCTGAAGGGATGTAAACCACCTGAAGAACCAGGTGATGGTGGAATGCAAAATGCCAAGCTTGAAGAGCCAGCCTGCAAAGAAACAAAGATTTTGTGCCCCCCCTGCTTATTGATGACTGTGGTACTGTCTATAAAAGCTTTTAAAGGACCTGCAAACCCAAAGGAAGAGAAAGGCCTGAAGAACTAGGATTAGAGCTCTCATCTCCGATACTGGTGTGGTCTGACGTCTGTTGATGGGACCAAAGTCCCTGGATATCTAGGTTGTTGGAGGAAGCTCCATGTATAACTGTTGAGTAGGAAGAGGAACATGAAAAGGCAGACCTGAATTTAGGGAAATCTGCTGAATCCGCCAGCAAAGTTAGAGTTTGAGACAAAGTAACAGATGAACTAGAAATGCCAGAGGGTGGTAGTGCTGAAGTGTTGGGGTTTCAGGGCCATTAAGGCAATAAAACAGCCCCATAGTAAAGCCCTGCCACTCTCAACTGCCACATGTTTGGTTTTCTGTTTCTTTTTTTAAAGAAAATCTATCTTGATAATCTGGGAGGTTCAGACCCCTGCCTAGATTCAATGAATCTTCCAGGCACTTCATCCCTAACTAAATTTGGGGGAATCCCCCTAGGCCCCTCAGATATAATTAGCTGTGGGTCCCCCTCTATATCTGTACCAGATGTCTGCACAGCCTCAGAGGATGTGCAAGTAGGCAGCTCCGTGTCAGCCTCTAGCTGGGTCATGGCAGGGGGAAATGGACTCATCACCGGGCAGTCCTCAGATTCTTCATCCAACCCAAGAGATGTCCAGCGGAAGATGGACAGCAGCAAGTTCAGTGCATGCATTTTTCTTTGGTGGAGTTGGCCATGGTACCCTGTGTCAATAACTTCAAACATTGGTTTTGCAGATAAATAAAATGGGAAGACAAATGGCTGCGAAGTGTTTACGGACAAAGGTCTGGCAGACATCACACTGAGTATGGTCGTGTGTAGCATCCAAACAAACAAGGAACTTCTCTTGTCCATCTTTATGGGGAATCTGTTTCCCACACTCACATTTTCCCTTTTGTGATGACATAAAAACCAAGTACAAGGAGGAAAAGGGAAAGAAAAAAAATCCTAACAGGGCACTTACCTGTACAGGGCTTGGTAGATAAACTAGCTCGGTGAATGGCATACAGACCGAATTTAGAGGTAGTGTTTGGATTTGGGGCAAAGAAGTTCTGAGGATTAGGTGTCCATATGTCACATATGTACCTTACACCCTGCACTTGGGACATAAGTCTGGCATACGATGCCTGGAAGGTGTAAAGTTTTGGTATATTGGCCAGATATTAGGCTATCATCAGCAGGATATCCCTAAGGATAAAGAATATTGCAACAGTGATAAGGAAGGAATGGAGGACATAATGAATGTTAGCTTTACATCCACCTAAATAAATTATTTTACTGACAAATAAGGACCTTAATAGAGCTTAAAACATTTTCCCCAACCAAACAGCCTTGTAAAATCTCAAATCTAGCTTTGCCCTAGAAACATAAATTCCTTTAAAATTCTGAGACTCCGTGCCCATCCTGATATAATAAATCTGAGTCTCATTAACTGGCATACAAACTATGCCTAGCCTGGACAGATCAGACAAAAAAGACATGCACATGCCTGCCCTAGTGTCAAGTTATTCAGCTCTTCCTTGAATATATTTTAGAAACACACATATACACTCACTCAACTCACGCCTATTTTTTTTTGATTTTCCAAAAAAATAAGTCTTCACATCTCCTCCTTGAGAGTAGATGTGCTACAATATCAAAATTGTCTCTAGTAGTATTACATACAGTACACATGGAATTGTGACAATAAATATGATTGTTACATTGCTACAGTAATCACATTCAGACTTTAAAGCACTATAAAACAAACAAAATAAAAAAAAGGAAAAATAAAAAAGTCCATATTCATACATCTAACTCATTTGTTTTCTAGTATACTAATAATACAATCATGGAAATTGCTAGAAAAATCATTTTGGGGGAAAATGTGCATTCTTCAGACAATAAATACTGAAATAAGCATACAATGGAATCTGAAAATCCTTCTTACATTGCTGTGTTGGCAAGTACGACATCAGAATCATCAGAAAGAAAGACAGGAGCATCAAAAGGAGCAGCACTAAATTCCACTGAAAGCAAAGGACAGTGAAGGAATACAGAGGCAAAGCAAAACAAAAACAGAAAAAGACTAAGGTCATTTACAGTAACCTTTATGGTGTTGCTTTTTGAAATGCATGCACATATTCAGATTATTTTAGTGCTGCAAGTTTGTAAAACATTAAACTTGCAGTCAAATCAAGAAAGTGTTAAACACATATTACAAAACATTTATGTCCTGAACAAATATCTGTGCTTCAAATAAAGCCTTCAGAGTAAATACTGGAACCATCTACATTAGTCAAGTCTATAATCACCTAATCGAAGATAAAGTGATCCAAAACAAGCCAAATCAATACTGGGATGATGTTATCTGTTCAATACTAAATCTATAACTGAAAGTACATATTTTAGTGTATGATTATGTTGCCTTACCTAATACCACATGGCAGACAAAGTACAGTTTTGTACCTACCATAAATGTAGATGTCCGATAGATATGCAACTGCAGTCCTGACATATGGGTTGTCCTGCCTCAGGCAGCCCTTCGGTCGGCCGGATTCCAAAGTCTGGGTCCGGCGTCGGCTGATGTCGCCTCTTCCCCGACGTCAGAGCGGCTGGGGTATAAAAGCATCAGCCGACGCCATCTTCTTCAGTGTTTCTTGCCCCAGATGCCAGGTGCCCTCCAAGGAAGGCTAAATTTAGAGAATGGATAAAAATTCCATATCTGCACAATAGTAATAAACAGATACACCATAACAGATATCCCCAGCTAATTTGACAAACGGGGAGTGGACCCAAAAAAGAGAATTACAGAGGGGTAGGTGGGTGGGAAAACCTGACTGCAGTTGCATACCTATCGGACATCTACATTTATGGTAGGTACAAAACTGTACTATGTCCTTCAAGAATGCAACTGCAGTCCTGACATATGGGTTGAATACCATAGCCAAGCTGGGGGTGGTAGGATCTAAGATAAGGATAGTGTTGCTAAAATGCCCTGCAGGACTGCAGAAGCAAAGGCTGCTTGGGATCTGGAATATAAAGGCAGGTTGTAATGTTTGGAAAATGTATGCACGGAGCTCCATGTAGCAGCTTCTAGAATGTCCTTTGTAGCCACCCCTCTTAGAAAGGCTGTGGAGGTGGCTGTAGCTCTGGTGGAGTGTGGCCTGATATTGGCTGGTACACCTTTTCCATGGAAAGAGTAGCAGAATCTGATGCAGTCTCCAATCCATTTTGAAATTGTTTGTTTGGAAATTGCCTTTCCTTGTACTCCAGCAGCGTAAGCTACAAATAGTTGGTCAGACTTTCTGTTGGCCTTTGTTCTGTCCAAGTAGTAGCGCAATTGTCTGTGTATGTCCAAAGTGTGCAGAAGCTTTTCTCCTTTATTTTGAGGATTGGGAAAGAAAGTAGGCAGGTGAATTGCTTGATTTAGAGAAACCCTGGATATCACTTTTGGCATGAATGAAGGACTGGTACTTAAAGAGACTCTGTCCTGATGGAAAATGAGAAATTGAGGTACTGCCATGAGGGCCTGTATCTCCAAGATTCTTCTTGCTGAAGTAATTGCCAACAGGAAAACTGTTTTCCAGGAGAGAAATTGCAATTCTGAAGATGCTGCTGGCTCAAAAGGAGGAAGAGTTAATTTTTCCAAGACGAAGTTGAGGTCCCATGCAGGTGGTTTTCTTGGAGGTTTGATATTCTTTATCCCTCTTAGAAACTGTCTTAGCAAAGGATGTGAAAACACAGGTGGATCACAGTTGTATTTTGCTGAAATTGCTGAGGCGTGTATTTTTATGGAAGAATATGAAAGGCCGTTGTGAAGCATTTCTGCCAAGTATTCTAGTATCTGTGGGATGCTCATTACTGATGCATCCTGACCCTTGTTGGCATTCCAGATGTTGAATCTCTTCCATTTGGCTGAATAAGTTTTTCTGGTGGAAGGCCTGCGTGCTTCCAGTAAGATCTCTCACTTTTTTGGAGAGAGAGATATGGGGAGAAGTCATGGAACCCTCCAAGCTGTCAGTTGCAATGTTTGCAGGTTGGGATGAACAATCCTGTAATTGTGCTGAGTTATAAGCAGAGGCCATTGAGGCAGGGGCCACGGCTTGGTGCGAGTTATGCTCCTTAGTAATGGATACCAGTGCTGTCTTGGCCAGTCTGGAGCTATCAAAATGCCTTTCGGTTGTTCTGCTTTGATCTTCAGTAACACCTTTTTCATTAATGGTAGAGGTGGGAATGCATAGATTGTTAGAGAATTCCAGCTGAAGGAGAGAGCATCCACTCTCCAGGCTTGAGGATGGTGTGTCCTTGAGCAGAACTTCTTCAGATGATGATTGAGGTGTGAGGCAAAGAGATCTATGTCCGGCCTTCCCCATGCATGAGTTATTTGTGAAAAAATGTCTGGATGCAACATCCATTCGTGCGGGTCCATAATGTTTCTGCTTAGACTGTCCGCCAGAACATTGTCCTTGCCTGGAACAAACTGGGATTGCAACTGTATGTTCAGTTTCAGGACTTTTCCCAAAGAGTCACTGTTAGTCTGCAGAGGGGTAAGAATGGGTGCCTCCCTGTTTGTTTATGTACCACATAACAGTGGTGTTGTCTGTCTTTATTAGCAGATGACCTTGCTGAAGAAATTTTCGCACGGCCACGATTGCATGAATCACTGCCAACATCTCTTTTTGATTGATGTGCAGATGCAATTCCCGGGGTGCCCATTGCCCTTGAATGCATCTGCCCTCCATGTGCGCCCCCCATCCATGATCTGAGGCGTCTGTTGTAATGGTTTGGCTTGCTTGAGGTTTGTTGAAAGACGTGCCTTTGTTTAGCTGGCTTGCTTGTGCCCACCACAAAAATTCCTTTTGTAGACATGGAATGAGTGGAATAATTGCTTCTAAGTTGTGGCTGTATTGAGACCATAAACTTTTTAGGTACCATTGTAGTTTTGTCATGTGTAGTCTTGCCAGTGGAATCAGAAGAATGCAAGATGCCATGAAACCCAGGGCCTGCAGGATTTTCCTTGCAGTCATCTGGGTGTGCTTTGCTAGGCTTTTGAAGTAATCTGGTAATTGTTCTTGTTTTTCTTCTGTGAGGAAAGCCATTTGTGAGTTTGTGTCCAGTTTGGCTCCTAGAAAAAATATTTGTTGGGATGGCAGTAGTCTTGATTTTTGAATGTTGACTGTGTATCCCAAAGCCTGTAGTAAGTAAATGACATAGTCCAAGTTTCTTATCAAGGCTTGCTTGCTGTCCGCTTGTAGAAGGCAGTCGTCCAGGTAAGGGTATATTTGTATCCCCTGAAGTCTGCAATGTGCAATTACTGATGCCAGGCATTTCGTGACTACTCTGGGCACAGTAGATAAGCCAAAAGGCAATGCTGAGAATTGATAATGCTCTGACCCTGCAAGAAATCTGAGGTATCTTCTGCAGCTGTGTCTGATTGGGACATGCAGGTATGCCTCCTTGAGGTCCAGAGTAACCAGCCAAGACCCCTTGCCCAGCATGGGAAGAAGTTGCTGTAATGTCAGCATTTTGAATTTTGGCACAATGAGAAAAGTGTTTAGAGCGGACAAGTCCAGTATAGGTCTCCATTGCTTTTCTTTTCTTGGAACAAGGAACAGTCTTGAGTAGAATCCCTGGCCTTGTTCCTGAGGAGGAACCTTTTCTATTGCTTTGATTTGTAGCAGCTTTGAAACTTGTATGAGTGCCTCTGCCCTTTGATTTTGTGGCAGGTTTGGCATGCCTTGTCTTGTTGGTAAGGTATGGAAGTGGAACCTGTAACCTTTGTCTATTATGTCCAAAATCCATTTGTCCTTTGTAAAAATGTGCCAATTTTTTAAAAATAAAGATAATTTTCCGCCTAAAGGTGCTTCTCTTTGAGCCTTGGTCAGTGGTGTCAAAGTCAAGTCATTGTGATTGTCCCTGTGGAGCAGTAGAAGTCCCTGCCCCACTTCTCTGATTAGTTGGTTGCCATTGGCGGCCCCTGTAGGAGCCTCGGTATTGCCCTCTACCTCGAGCACGCCTGTCTTTTCCCCTTTGGAACTTGTCAGTGTCTGGAAAGGACCAATTCTTCGAAGGCCAATTCCTGCTGAACCTTGGTGGCTGAACCTGGAGGAAATCTTTGACTGTTTGTACTGATTTAGCCTTTTCCTCAATTGATTTCAACACACCCTGTGCATTAGCACCAAATAGCTTGTGTTTTTCCAGAGGTGCATCTAGAAGCTTTACTTTAACATGATCTGGCAATGTCTGTTCTTTCAACCAAGCATGTCTACGTATGACGGCCCCTGTCATAGCTGCCCTACATGAAGCTTCCAGTGCATCATAACCACACTGAAGAAAATGATTGCTAACCTGCTGAGTATTATGAACCAAATCCTGCAAAGCCTTTCTATCTAAAGGCTCAGGAGAGGCTAACTTTTTCTGCAAATCATCCATCAATAAATCCTGATATTGAAACATATGAAAAAGACAGTTAAGTGCCCTCATGGCAAGGGTGGTTGAGGTATAAACTTTTTTACCCCACCTCTCCAGGGACCTAGATTCCCTGTCTGCGGGCAAAGGATTTTTGGCCGTGGAAGTGGCCACTCCTTTGGGCCACTGAGAAATAGTTTCTAGATCAACAGAGTGGGCCTTAAAGAGATGTTTATGAGTTTCAGGAACCCTATAATATCTGTCTGGCTTGACAGGAGCAGGAGGGAGAGAATCAGGAGAAGTACTGGAGTCTGAGTACACATCATCCAATACATCTAACACTGGGGGTATAGCTAAAGGCCTGTGCTGGGGTAACTTAAGGAAAGTCCGAAGCCTTTTCCTGGAGTCGGAGAAATCCTGGCCCTGCCACTGAAAATGCTCTCTCATGGAGTGGAGAATTTCCCCGAAAGAAATATCCTCAGGAGGAGAGGCAGAGGGAATGGATTCATCAGCATCAGAATCCTCGTAGGCCGGGAAGGATTCTTCCTGGGAATCTGAATGGCCTGACTCTCCAGAGGCTTCATCCGAGGAAAGGGTATCTGCCTGCTCAACCCTAGGCCTTTTGTCGGAAGGAGGCTGAGAACCTCTGTCTGGATGAGCCTGAGAGCCCCTGATTAAAGAAATTAGATCTGCAGCTAAATTCATGATCTGTTTATCAGAAGTGGGACCCTGTGAAAAAGATTTAGGAGGGTGAGACTTAGCCTGGCTGGCAGCCTTAGCACGTGTGTAGGCCTTGATGGACATAGACACAGGAGGCCTAGCTGCCCAACGTGCTGGAGTAACTTTGTCCACCGGTATGGTGTCAGGCAAATCTTGGGCTTCGGTTTCAGGAGGAAAATCAACCACCGGCACTGGGGTAGCCTCCGGGACCGAAGTGTGTGGTAAAGCGGTGTCGTCGGCCTGGAGCGGTTGAATTACCGCCTCCGAAGAGACCGATGCACTTGCGGTAGGCTTTAGCGTGGTGTCGGTGGAAGTCGTGGGCCGCGGATGTCGGTCCCGGTCCTTCCGTTTTTTGGAAATATGTGCTGTCGGTAGTTCAGACAGCATGATATAGGAGTAATTTTCCCCAAAAAAGTCTTCAGCAAATTCTGCCCGGCGCCTAAGTGTGCGCTTATTGAAGCAAGCACAGGCAGCACAGGCCGAGACGTCGTGGTCTGGGCCGAGGCAGGGAAGGCAGTAAGAATGGAAGTCCTTATGAGGTATTTGTTTACCACAAGACAAGCAATTATTAACTTTTGCAGTTTTATCTGAAATCGGCTGAGGCAAGAAAAGGTTCCCCAACGGGGTACTTAGCTTTTTGATGACTTCGGTATCTGAAAACACAGGAGCTGGCCGACCGGCACTTGCGAACTGCTTCTGCTTCGGGCACCGCACGGCAAGAAAGACTGAAGAAGATGGCATCGGCTGATGCTTTTATACCCCAGCCGCTCTAACGTCGGGGAAGAGGAGACATCAGCCGACGCCGGACCCAGACTTTGGAATCCGGCAGACCGAAGGGCTGCCTGAGGCAGGACAACCCATATGTCAGGACTGCAGTTGCATTCTTGAAGGACATCAGAGGACTAGAGATGTATACTTTGAAATGTGAAGTATAACCTCACACTACTGAATCTATGAGATGCAGGATGCAGAAGTAAAAAAATATACATATAAAATACAAGGTGCCAGCTTATGCTACAGACCATGTGTAATACAGAATATGGGACTACAGAATCATTTTCTGAAGTGCAGACTACATACCCTATATGATAAAGAAGATGGGACAATACTGAAAAATGATGGGCTGCCTCAATCTTCCATGATGGGCTGCCTCAATCTTCCATTTTCTAAAATACAAGAGTTTGAGCAATGCTGCTTAACACATGATCTCTGGAGACACAGTCATGTTACTCCACAATTCCAATACAACTCACACAAATCATCAGATTCTATAACTCACCTCCTAGACCTCCAAACACAATCATAGAGATTCCTGCCCCTTTCCTCCTTACCATCCATTTCTGAGGAAGACTACTGTTCAGGAGGGCTCCAGAAACATTTGACACGAGGAAGCAAAGGTTGAAGTTCAAAGGTAGCAGTGATCAGGGACCAAAGCTGCAGCTCATCACTTATGTAAGAGAACAGTCAATTTTACTTCTGATGAGTGATGTACATGAAATCAAGTGTGCTTTACCTCAGCTGCTCCAGTCCCCAAACAAAGCACATCTATCCAGAGTTGCAGAGGGTACAAGTGTCTCCTGACCCTTCTCTTCTGACAGACATCAACAGTCCTATCAGAGATCTGTGATCACTTCCAAATCCTGATCACTTGTTGAGAAGATAAAGGTATCTCATCATTTTGCCAGTAGTCCTGTGCTCTTCAGAGACTTTAATACCAGAAACAGTTTACTTTTAATGTGCAAGTATTACTCATAGTTATACCATTTTAAATAAAAAAAATGCTACATTCAAGAAAAACAGCATTATACCACTAAGCAATCACTTTACATAAAATAACATTTAAAAGGAAAACATGACATTTTGATTCGCTAACCTAATATAACCTGATATTTTTGGACATTTAATCGGATACTGACTATGGTGCTACCAAGCTAATCATAGCATAATAACAAGCAACAAGGCTTTATAAATGTAAAACCTGGGCAGTAATTGCAAAACAGGGCACCAACATCGGAAAACAATCAGAAGGAAAGGTGGATAGAACACAGGAAGGACAGTATGATGAAGACAAGGATAGTATTAGCAGGCAGGGCAGCAGTGAGAAAAAATAGCATAGAAACTGCACATATCAGTATCACAGAGAAAGTAAGTAACATCAGAAAGGGCTAGTCAGGCCGTCACCCAGGGAAGCCATAAAGGTACATGTGCGGGGAATATGGTAGAGAATGAAAAGTATAAAAAGAAGAGCACCAGAAGAAGTGCAAATATAAGACATTGAAAGAAAGTGAAAATGGAGGGGTTAAAGAAATGAGACAGCAGGAAAGAGAAGAATAAGTTTGGTTGGGGTTCAGTGCAAGAAGCCAAGAAAAGAAGACAGGCAAGACAGAATCACTAAGAGTGTGGAGAGATGTCAATGTGTTGGAGTCAAAAGAAATATCCTGTGATTAGAGAGAGGGAGGTGCAATGGTACCATAGTACACAATGCTTATGAAAGACAAGGCAGGGTATCCAATGACTGGGCGGGGGGAGATGGCAAACAAACAGAAAGGGCAACAAGAAAAAGAGTAAGGAACCAATAGTAAGCTAAAGCACTGATGGGTAAAGTTCTGGCTATGAACTAGGTAACCCAATTTCGACTAGCAGCTTAGGTACCGTAGGATTTGGCTAAGGGAGGAGAGGAATAGTGTGGCTAAGACAGTTTTCATTCTCTTCATGTGTAGGGGACAGAGGCATGTGCACAACACCATCAGTAGCAAAATCCCTGGTGGAGACCAGGGATCATGCAGAGATGTTACTTACTAGAGGGGTAGGGACACTGATTAATTATGCAAAAAACACATACGTACATTACACCAGGCCCACTGCACATTCACCCATGGATGATCTGGGCATGTGCAAAGGATGCCAGGGTTTAAATATACAACCCCAATCCCTAGCACAAGAATAATGGTTTCCCCTCGGAGTGCACTTGACTCTTACTTCAGGGGAGCAGATAGGCCGTAGCCCCTCCCCCCACAACTCAGAATAAATCTGTACATTACAGGATTCAGGAATGCAATGTTTGATAGAGAGTGGATGTTTAAAAAGAAAAAAAAAGGGAAAAGATGGTATACTAGCACCCTCTAAAGACTACCAAATGCAAGAGTAGGGGATGCTGAACTAGGTAGAGACAAAACTGAAGAAAGGAAAAGGAGTAAGATGATTGTTACAATGTTATATTTGTCAAGAGGCATCATAAGGTACCCTGTCATAAAGAGTTAGGAAAAAAAGAGGCTGACTGAAGTATTTCACCAGGAAAGGCATAAACAAAAATGATCAGTTGGAACCAGAAAAGAATCCTCAATTTTAAGTTCAGCAGGGGGCATAACTTGATCTGCAAGTCCATCCCCATCAATAGCTGAACTACTGATGCTAGGCAGCTCAGCATCTAAAACTCCTCCACATTACTGTACCCTCCATTTTTACCCACAATGCCTTCCAAATTAACTTCCTCTCCAGAAGGCAGAATGGAGAAGGAGGGTTGATATGTTAGAGAGAATGGATTGGCTTACACATCCAGCTTATAGTATCCCGTGAAAGGATTAAGTGAAGCACATGTAATTGCTGCACAATATCTAATGCAGTAATTTTGAAAAATGCCTAAGAGGTATCTACTGGCCTGCTTGAATAAGTACTATACTCTGAAGCCAAAGGTTTGTACTTTTCATAACAGATTTTAATAAATCAGTCAACACCATCTGGATAAAATAATTCTAGAAACTTTATAACAATCCAATTTCTTTGTTACAAAGCTATATGAAATACTATAAGCCTTAACTTAAGAATTTGGTTCTCTCCATATAAAAACAAGCTGTCAGCCCTGGCCCTATTCCATGGAAAAACTCCTGAATACAGCTCACATAATCCACATTAGATTAGTAGTCTTGGTATCTGAGGGGCCAGGCAGGAGAAGATTAGCTTGAGAGGGTCGACACCAGACCGCTTATCCTAAGGGGAGGGTGGCTGCCAGGCCCATAGCACTGGTAGCACCCAGCTGTAGCTGGATGAATCTCCGGCTTACAATGACAGAGCTGTCTTGTGTTTTCAAAGAAGAACTATTTCTTTAGAGCCAGGAACAGGGGGAAGTTTACAATGGAGCATGAGTACCTCCTCCAAACAACTAGTCAGCAAGCAGCTTGTGGGAGGATGGGAGGGTCAATCCCCTAAATCTGAAGCACACAGACTCCCTACCAAATGACTCTCACCAAGGAGGAATGAATGGGCTGACAAGGCCTCTGAAGCAGGAATGAACAGACTGAAGGTCTCTTGCTCCTGACACAACAAACAAGCTGACTGGGTATAGAGGAGTACCTGAGCAGGTCCCGTGAAAGTGGTAGCGAGGAGGTAAATAAATAAAAATCAAAGCTGTATGTGTATATCCAGACTATTGGATTAAATATTTGTCTCAGCCAAAAGTAAGAAATAATAAAAACAGGTTGATAGACTGAGGTTTGTTTCAGTGACTGCCTTGGGCATACATGATGACTAGAGCGCAAACAAATACTTGCAACTCACAGTTAGCTATGCTGGCACAGAGGGATAAAGACCTGACTGTGATCCAGGGACAAGAATTTTACTAGTGACTTGAGTGTGTATTAGAGATGGCATAAGGGAGGAGAGGAAAGGTTAGGCTTAAACAGTACAGTTTTGTACCTACCATAAATGTAGATGTCCGAACTGGATAGCATCTGCAGTCATAACAACTGGGTTGTCCTGTCGTCAGGCAGCCCTGCAGTCGGCCGGATTCCAAAGTCCGGGTCCGGCTGATGTCGCACTTCTCCCGACGTCATCTCTGCTGGTCTCCGGGTATAAAGGCATCAGCCGACGCCATTTTCTTCAGTGTTTCTTGCCCCAGATGCCAGTTGCCCTTCCTGGAAGGCTAATTTTTGGATAAATGCCAATGTTTCCAAAATGGATAGAAGGCAAACTCAGAAAATAAGCATGTATGTACATATATACAAACAAATACACCATAAGAGACTCCCCCCACTAGCTAGCTATTAAGAGGGTAAATACCCTAGGAGTACCAGAGAGGGGAAGGAGGGAGGGTAATCCTGACTGCAGATGCTATCCAGTTCGGACATCTACATTTATGGTAGGTACAAAACTGTACTATGTCCTTCATGGATGCATCTGCAGTCATAACAACTGGGTAGAATACCATAGCCAACTAAGGGAGGAGGAAAACATTTAGATTATGGTGTGGTTAGGATCCCTTGCAGCACAGCAGTGGCAAACCCTGCTCGGGATCTGGAGTACAAAGGTAAGTTATAATGCTTGGCAAATGTATGCACGGAGGTCCAAGTAGCCGCCTCAATAATGTCCTTGGTTGCCACACCTCGTAGGAAGGCTGTGGTAGTGGCTGTTGCCCTTGTAGAATGAGGCCTTATGTTCTGTGGAATTGGTTTTCCATGGAAGGAGTAACAGAATCGTATGCAATTTCCTATCCATTTGGAGATTGTCTGTTTGGAAATTGCTTTTCCTTCCCTTCCTGTTGCATAGGCTACAAATAGCTGGTCAGTTTTTCTGCTACTTTTGTTCTGTCCAGGTAGTAGCGTAACTGTCTATGTACATCCAAGGAATGCAGCATTCTTTCCCCTCTGTTTTGTGGGTTGGGAAAGAAGGTAGGTAGGTGGATTGCCTGGTGTAAAGACACTCTGGATATCACCTTAGGCATAAAAGTAGGATTAGTCCTCATGGACACTCTATCTTGGTGGAAGATTAGGAAGGGCTGTACCGCCATTAGAGCCTGAAGTTCAGAGACCCTCCTTGCTGAGGTTATTGCCAGTAGGAAAGCAGTTTTCCACGATAGATGCTGTAGGTCCGCTGTAGCTGCTGGTTCAAAAGGTGCGAGTGTCAATTTTTCTAGCACAAAGTTCAAATCCCAAGCTGGCAATGGTGGTTTCCTTGGAGGTTTTACATTCTTGATTCCTCTGAGGAACTGCCTGAGTAAAGGATGTGAAAAGACAGGTGGATCAAAGCTGTATTCTGCTGAGATAGCTGATGCATGTATCTTGATGGAGGAATAGGACAGGCCTGTATGTAGAAGCTCTGCCAAATACTCCAAAATGTTAGCCATATCTATAATTGACACATCTTTTCCTCTTTCAGTGCTCCAAATAACAAATCTTTTCCATTTTCCTGCATAGTTCCTTCTTGTTGAAAGTCTGCGGGCTTCAAGGATAATGTCTTTAACCCTTTGGGAAAGCTCTGGGTTAGTTGCTGCTATGTGATGTGCCATGCAGTCAGTTGCAACGTTTTTAGGTTTGGATGCATGATGCTGTAGTTGTTCTGAGTTAACATCAAAGGCATCACGGGTATTGGCCACATGTTGTCCCGAGACATGCTCCTCAGTAATGGGTACCAGTGTTGTCTTGGCCAGTTTGGAGCTATCAGGGTTATCCTTGGACGTTCCTCCTTGATTTTTAGTAATACCTTATGTATCAAGGGAAGAGGTGGGAATGCATATGCTGTTAGACCTTTCCAGCTGAAGGAGAGCGAATCCACTTTCCATGCAAGTGGGTGGAATGTCCTTGTGCAGAATTTTTTGAGCTGGTGATTGAGAGGGGAAGCGAATAGATCTATCTGTGGGCTCCCCCATTTCTTTGAGATGGTCTTGAAGATGTCCGGGTGTAGCATCCATTCATGGGCATCGGATGTGGTTCTGCTCAATATGTCTGCTAGAGTATTGTCCTTTCCCGGTACAAATATTGCCTGTAACTGGATGTTGTAGCTGAGTGCCAGGTTCCAAAGCTCCAAAGTCATTCTGCATAGGGGGTATGAATGAGTGCCTCCCTGCTTGTTGATGTACCACATGACTGTGGTGTTGTCTGTCCTTATCATCAAGTGGCCCTCTTTGAGAAATGGTCTGAAATTTTGGATTGCCAGTTTTACTGCCAGCATTTCTTTTAGGTTGATGTGCAGGTGGAGTTGATCCTGCGTCCACAATCCTTGTACACATTTGTCCAGCATGTGAGCCCCCCATCCTAGGTCTGAGGCGTCTGTTGTGATGGTCTGGCTTGCTTGATAGCTGTGAGTTATTTGTTTCCCACAAGTTAAACAGTTATTGACTTTTTCTGACATCGGCTGAGGCAAGAAAGAGTCCCCAACGGGGTACTTAGCTTTTAGAAGTCTTCGAAGTAGTATTCGGTAGTAGAAATCTCTGGATCCGACCGACCGGCACTTGCGAACAGCTTCTGCTTCGGGCGCCACGCGGCAAGAAAGACTGGAGAAAATGGCGTCGGCTGATGCCTTTATACCCGGAGACCAGCAGAGATGACGTCGGGAGAAGTGCGACATCAGCCGAAGCCGGACCCGGACTTTGGAATCCGGCCGACTGCAGGGCTGCCTGACGACAGGACAACCCAGTTGTTATGACTGCAGATGCATCCATGAAGGACATCTACCTTCCTCTCCTCAGAGAGACAATAATGAAGTGTGTGTTGGGGCACATGCTCAACGGTAAAAAATATTCTCAACAATAATTATCCTAATGAAAACCACAAATATGATGCACTTGTTTCCTAAAAATATTCACAACAGTAATCATTTTGGGTGGCAACGCCCAAGAACTTAAAAACACATACATAAGCAGTAATCCTCTCCACCCCATAATTTTTCTTAACTTGGTTTAGCTGACAATATACTTGTTGCCTGTGCTTAATTATCTACGATAATTTTTGTGAGTATTTTATTTCTACTTTAATATACTTTTCTATTCATGCAGTGTTTTACTTTAGTTGACTGGACTTTCAGATTTACTAATGTGTATTTAATTTGACTCCTTCAGCAGAGTAGCTCATTTCTGCTGCGACAGCAACTGTCATTTTTATGTTACTCAATTCCTGTCGCTTCATACACTGCTTCATTTCCTGTTGGTGGGGTTTATGCTTTCACTTTTTATCAGTATGTTATTACTTTTTAACCTTTTAATAAGGCTTTTCCTGATCAAGTAATGCAATTTTGAGACTTTAGTGATTTTATTATTGTAAATTCTGTTTAATGTCACAAGCCTGAGTTCTGTGTTGTTCCATATTCTATTAATTATTATATTTACTATTAATATTATTTGAGTATTTTTATGTTTTTACAGTTTTTCTCTACTAAATGACTTTTCAAGAGGGTAGCAACATGTTGGATCTTGAAGTCTGTAAGGGAGTAGGGATCTGTGACTGAATGTGAGGTCAAGGTGATCTGCACTACTTCGTCTTTGCATGGAATACACATACGCACACTCATATACATACAGACAACGTATACACACTCTTGCACATGCAACAGGCACGCACACAGCAACCTGGACAAAATTTATAAAAATATACATTATTGCAATAGTTTAAATATTTTACCTCATTTTTAGTCTTCAGCTTTGACTTATGTTTTCTACAGTTTCCAGGACCATGTCCTAAAAATAGAATAAAAATATGTTGAATAAGTCAAGTACAAATGGATACATCTAACAATAAATCATACTTGCAAAGTATATAGAACAGTAAAAAATAAAATAAATAATAAAAAAAGGGGCAAAACAAAGTGTTGACCAGTTTTTGATGCCAGATTATCATTACAATTTATTTATTTTTTTACAATGAATATACTGTTCCAAATGCAGTAAGAACATTTTTCATCTCCCAACATACCTCAGATCTTGTTTGCTGGGCTTATAGTTTCATGGGAATATTAGAATACATGTATGAGAAACCAATACTTGGAGCTCAAAAGAAGGAAAGAATAATGGTGTAAAATCTTACATAAGCATACATCTCCTTCATTTCTGTATGCTGCAGTATTCATAACATGAGGATTCTGCCCTCAACTGACTCATACGCCCAGCCAGTATACAAAAGCCTAATGCTACTGTGAGGTATTTGCAATGCCGCACATCAGCTAGCATATGTCGGCCATAAAGAGATGTTGGGTATAAAGTGGATGTCAGCAAATACCAACATCAGAAATGAATGCCACAAAGCACCAGCATGACCTTAGGTGTGGAAAACATGCCACCAGGGGCCAGGCAAGCATCAGCATCAGGTGGAAGCGGGGGGTGGGGGGGGTGGGGGGTAATACTGCAGCATATAGAACAGAAGGACATCTATGGTTATGGCAAGATTTTACACAACTATTCTATGTCCTTCTGTTAATATGCTGCATTAGTCATAACATGAGTCAAAGCTCAAGCAGATGAAAAGTTGGGCAGAGGAGCAGAAGCAATTTCCACAAAACCATGCAGAATAGCTCTGGCAAACACAGCCCTGGACCTGCAGATGACATATATGATGACTATATGAACAGAATACCAGGTAGCTGCCTCCAGGATACAGCAAGTGTCCAAGCCTTTAAAGAAGGCTCCAGAGGAGGACACTGCCTTAGTGGAATGTGCCCTCACAGCAGAAGAAAGGCTCTTTCCATTGGCTAAAAACAGAAAGAAATAGCTTTAGAAATCCAAGAAGAGATAGTCTGCCAGGAAACAGGTTGACCCAGGGCCCTTGGGTGATAACAAACAAACAGGTGTTCAGACTTGCTGATAGGATTGGTTTTGTTCAGGTAGCATCCGAGCTGCCTGTGCACATCTAAAGTGTATAGAATCCTCTCACTGGAGGACTGGGGTGGGGGGAAATGGGTGGAAGGTTGATAGACTGAACAAGAAATAACCCATTAACCACCTTGGGCATAAAAGACGGGTTAGTGCGTAAAGAGACCCTATCCCTGTGGAAGACCATGAAGGAGGAGGTAGACATCAGAGCTTGTAACTCAGAAACCCTTCTGGCAGAAGTAATTGCCACAAGAAGAACAGTTTTCCAGGTGTAATGTTGTAGAGAAGACAACTTGCTGTTGCAAAAGGGGCCAGGGTAAGTTTCTCCAAAACAAAATTAAGATCCCAGGGAGGAGGGACTAGTTTCCTTGGTGGTCTGATGTGGAGAACGCACTGAATCTGCAGTTAACTCCTATTGACATCTCTGGGCGTCAAATATTGCTTGTTCACATTTGCATCAGTAATTCCAAAACCATGCTATGTACAAAGCTTTAAAACATTTCATCTTAAAGCTTACACAAGAGCAATCTCAACTGCATTAATATTTGACCTCTGTCTAGTGTAGGTAAATAGATATTAGTAAGAAGTTATGTACCTACCATAACGTTCCATGTTAGTTGTCTTCTCTCGCCTTCTTTATTGCTGGATGGGTTCGGAGCCGATCCTCGGCTCCGACTCGGCCACTTACTAAAGCTCGAGAGCTAATTTTACCGGCTTGAGGCAACCCTATATCCCATGATGCAAGGCGATAACTACTCAGATCTCGTTTGGTAGCTAAGGAAATTATGCAATACATTCCACCAACTGGAGAGGAGGAGGAAGAGGTAATAATAGTAATAATGATAATAATAATAATAATAATAATCCCCCGAAAGAGATCAACCTAATCTAGTGACACTAGAAAGCTGATTAGTTGGAAAAATTGGAATAAGACTCTTAAGGGAAGAGGCACAATCTTCTCGGTCTGACCAGGCTAGGGGGATGGTGGGCGGGACGCAAGAAAGAAGGCGAGAGAAGACAACTAACATGGAACGTTATGGTAGGTACATAACTTCTTAATGTTAAGTTGTCAATCTCGCCTTCATTCTTGCTGGATGGGACCGCGTCCCTAGCACCTCTATCCTGGGTGGCTCAATGGAACAGACTCTTGAGAACGGTGGAACCAAAATTCGCTCTGTCTCTGGAGGCCAAGTCTAATTTGTAATGTGAAACAAAGGTACGAGGAGAGGCCCATGTGGCTGCTGCACAAATAGTGTCTATTGGAAGTCTAGCCTGAAAAGCTGTAGATGTAGCTAGAGCTCTGGTAGAATGGGCTTTTGGCCTGGAAATCAACTCTTTATCTCTGAGCTAATAAATGCAAGTAATCACAGAAGACAGCCATCTAGATAGAGTTACCTTGGATACTGGAAGGCCTTTCCTGTTCTCTGCATAGGATAAAAACAGATGATCAGATTTCCTAAAATGCTTGGTTCTGTCCAGATAATATCTGAGTTGGCGGTGAACATCAAGATAATGTAGTTTTTGTTCCGCTCTATTAGAATGATTTGGGAAAAAAACTGGAAGATCAATGGATTGATTTAAGTTCGTCTGCGATGTGACTTTGGGTAAGAAAGACGGATTAGTCCTTAGAGAAACTCTGTCTTTGTGGAAGATTAAGTAGGGAGGACGAATGCAGAGGGCATGAAGCTCAGATACTCTCCTGGCAGAAGTAATGGCGACTAGAAAGAGTGTCTTCCAAGAAAGAAATTTCAATGAACAGGCAGCCGCAGGTTCGAAAGGGGGAAGAATCAAGGATGTTAAAATTAAATTTAGATCCCACTGTGGTGGGGGGTCTCTAATCGGAGGTTTAAGTAAAAAAATACCTCTAAGGAATGCCTTGCAAAGTTTATGTGACATAATGTTGTGGTCCAGCAAGCCTATATGAAAATTTGAAATGGCTGCCAGCTGAACTTTTACTGTGGAGGAAGAAGATCCTGAATGAAAAATCTCGGCTAGGAAGTCCAAGACCGAATGAATCGGAGCAGTAAAGCGGTCTATATTCCTAGCTTTTGCCCAGAAGGAGAAACGTTACCATTTACTAGTGTAAATCCTTCTGGTGGAAGATTTAAGGGAAGCTACTATGATATCCCGGATGGGATTAGAAATCATAGGAAGCCTGGCTAGGGATGGAAGCGGAGCAACCAAGCAGTGAGGTTGAGAGAAGGTATGGATTGGTGCAGCTGCCCCGACTGGTGGGTCAGAAGATCTGGAACCGGGTCCAGATGCCATGGCTGTACCAAAAGATAACGACGTAGGAACGGAAACCATATCTGTCGAGGCCAATAAGGGGCAATGAGAATCAACTTGGTTCTCAAGGCGGTTGCTTTCTGAATTACTTGTGGTATCAGAGGAAAGGGAGGAAAGGCATAAAGAAGTCCCTGGGGCCAATCTTGGGTTAGAGCGTCTCTGGGGGGATGGCCTGGAAGGGGGAAGAGAGAGAAGAAGTCGGGGCATATGCTGTTTTGAGGTGTAGCAAAAAGATCGCAGCAAGGAAGGCCCCACTTCTGAAAAATCTCTTCCGTCACAGATTGTTTGAGAGACCACTCGTGAGGCATGAGAATAGCTCTGCTCAACCTGTCCGCTATGAATGCTGGATTTCCTGGGGATATGCATTGCTATCAGAAACCACTGAGAAGAGATTGCCCACTGCCAAAGTCTGAGAGCCTCTCGACACAGTGGATAGGACTTGGTTCCGCCCTGCTTGTTGATATACCACACTACGGACATATTGTCCGTTTGGTCTGCAATAGTTCCCAGGGGAAGAGAGTCGTTGAGGGCTTGCAACGTTAAAAGCACTGCTCTCATCTCCAGGACATTTATGTGCAGGTGGCATTCGAAAGGTTGCCAAGTGCCATGGACCATCCTGCCCTGATAATGCCCCCCCCACCCGATCAGGGAGGCGTCCGATGTAACCGTGGCGACCGGGGCAGGAGGAACAAAGGGTCTGCCCTAATGGACTTGAGGGGACGATATCCACCAGGTCAGATGCCTTTTGCAAATTGGAGTTGTTATGATCCTGTGACGCATGGGAAGTTGTTGAAAGGACCATTGGGCGAACAGCATCCATTGTAGAAGACGCATGTAAAAGCGGGCAAGGGGAAGAAGTGTTATGGCGGCCGCCATAAGACCCAATACTTTCAGAGCAAATCTGGCCTGAATTTTGTTGCTGTGAAGAATCACATGGACGTGATTTTGAATGTCCAAGATCCTTTGGTCTGTTAACTTTGCTGAAAGTTGTACGGTGTCCAATTTGGCGCCTATAAAGGTAATAGATTGACAAGGCGACAAGGCAGATTTTTCAAAATTTATATAAATCCCTAGCCTTCTGCAAATGTGAATGGTGTAATCTCTGGCTTGGAGAAGTTGATGCCTGGTGGTGGCAGTGAGGAGCCAGTCGTCTAGATATGGAAACACCTGGAATCCTTGACGTCTCAGGTGAGCCGTAACCGCTGCCATACATTTGGTGAACACTCTGGGGGCTGTAGTGAGTCCAAATGGCAGGGCTCTGAAGTGGAAGTGACTGATCCCCAGCCGAAAGCTGAGAAACCTTCTGGAGCGCCTGTGAATTTTTATATGATAGTATGCATCCTGAAGGTCTACCGAGCACATCCGGAATCTTGTTTTCTTTACAAACTTGTTTAGTTTGCTGAGATCTAATATTGGTCTCCAGTCCCCTGTCTTTTTTGGTACTAAAAAGAACCTTGAGTAGATACTGGATCCTATTTGGTCTGCTGGGACTGGCTGGATGGCTCTTTTTGCTAGCAGTTTTGAAATCTCTGGTACTGCTAGTTCCCTTAGACCGGGTGGAACATCTGGAAAGGTTCCCTTTTGCTGAACTGGGGTTTGAATAAAGGGAATTTTGTAACTCTCGGATATGATCGACTGTACCCATTTGTCTTGAGAAAGGGAAAGCCAGGCTTTTGGGTACAGCGATAATCTTCCCCCGACTGCCTCCGAAGGTGGACAATCGGGCAACATCTCAGGGATGCTGGAAGGGTTTGTCAGAGAGCGGCTCCCTGCTACCCTGATTCTGCGGACCCCCTCTGCCCCTAGGGTGGCGTCTGTTGTTGTTACCCCCTCTGCCTCTGGGGGTAAACTGACCTCGTGCGTCAGGCGTGACTCCTTGAGATTTGCGGAACCACATTTTCCCTCCCTTCTGACCTTTTGGGTAAGGTCTTGAAGGGGTGGAGAAACGGACTCCTATGGCAGAAAGAGTCTTGCCATCTTGTTCACATCTAGTCAAGGTGTCTTTCACTTGAGGTCCGAACAAAGTCGAGCCATCAAAGGGAGAGTTTGTGAAGGACGCCTTGAAGGGATCTGCAAAATTACAAAGCCGCATCCAGGATTGACGCCTTAAACCCACTCCTGTGCCTGCGGCCCTGCTCGCTCCATCGGCTGCATATGAAATGAGCCGCATGGAGGAGTTAACAATGGAGTTTAGGATTCCTAGCTGTGAGTTCATTTTATCCTGGGACCCAGCAGCTGACGGATCCTGTAAAACTTCTCCCAATTCTTTAAGAACATCTCTTTGAAGGTGGGTGAAGTGACACAAATAGTTCAGCGATCGCATGGCAAAGGTCGCTGAAGAAAAAATCCTCTTGCCGTACCTATCCATAATCCTAGAATCCTTGTTAGGAGGATGGACAGGTACTGAAGGATCAGCTAGTTCCTTCTTGGTGGCTGCAGCCACCACCATGGCATCAACCGGGACACCTTTTGTCAAATATTGCCTATCAGGTGGGGCCGTAATGAATTTAGAAGGCCTCCGAGGAATGGGTTCCACCAAATCCGGGGCCATCCATGCCCTCCGAGCCACCACGTCCAAAAGAGGGTCGAAAGGCGGAGACACCCAGGAGGTGGAGGGTCGAGACCCGAATGCCTCCAGGTATACTGACTCGTCCTCGGAAGGATTAAGGGAAGGCCAGTTCCCCCTCTGCTTAAGGAGTTCAAGGATGTCTGAGAAAGAGACATCCTCAGAGGGGGACCTTGGGGATCCCTCAGACTCATCCAAGTCAGTATCGGATGTAATAGACTCGGGGGAGTCTAGATGTTTCCTCTTACATGTCCTCTTACGTGGAGGTTCACCTGACGGGTCAGGAGAAGCCTCGGAAGAGGAAGATATTCCCAATGGGGAAACCTGAGGCGTTGGATCTCTGGGTCCGGGAGCAAGAGAGTGGAAAGAGACGTCAGCAGGCACTGTAGTGGGAGGAGCTGATGGAACTGACCGTTGACTACGCCCTGGGGCTAGTACACTCCTCATCACCTCGAAGACTCCCCCGTCAGAGAGGCCAGAAGGCTCCCTCTCCGAAGAGATAGGAACTCCAGGCCGCACCAACAGGGACGGCTCCGAGGCCGATGTCGGGGCTGAGCTCACCAGCGCCGAAGCTCCGAGAGGGAGAACGGGGTCGGACAAGGGTCCGATGCCACTCGCCCCCTCGGAGCCGACGAGAGAGACCAGACGCCCGGATCCCTCCAATGAAGGCCTCAAGGAGGAAATCGAAGCAGAGGACGATGGAGCCGAAGGGGGGGTGGTATCGGCTCTGAAGTCACAACAGTCACGGCTCCGAGGAGCTCAGGCTCCGAGCTCTGTAAGAGAGTCGAAGGAGGAATGTTAGTTGGATGTGTGATAGCTACCATCTGTTGAGATGGGCTATGGAGCATTTGGGCCAATGCCTGAGACTTTAATAGTCTACTCACCACTCTCTCAAGGTCGTGATCGGATAGCCTGGACGACCGAGAAGAACGGCTCCGATGGCTCCGCTCCGAGAGCAGGGGTGATTTCGGAGCCGAACGTATCGACTCCAACGAAGGGGATCGTGATCTCTTTTTTGAGATAGGTGGAGCCGAAGGAGCCGAGGATACGTCGGCTCCAGCCAGAGCCAACACTGAGTGCCCAGATTTAGCAGCATCGGTGCCGGATGGAGCCGATACTGTAACTTGTAATATAGAAGGATCGGCTCCAGCCGGAGCCGATCTCGACACTGAAGGAGAACCAGTAGCCGATGGCTTAGGACTTGAAGCCGAAGGCTTAACTGGTTTCGAGGGCTTCCCCGGAGCCGACTTAGTCGGGGAGCTCTCAGGCTTTAATAAGCCCCTCAGTATTAATTTATTTCTGCGCTCCTGCAGGACTCTTGGGCTGAAGGCATGACAGATAGCACAAGAGTCCTGCAGGTGCCGAGGTCCCAGGCAGTAAACACAAGAAGTGTGACCGTCTGTCAGAGACATCTTCTGACAGCACGAGTCACACTTCTTGAAGCCTGAGACCTTTGTGTCCTTCGACATAGCTATGTCGAGGAAACACTAAGTAACAAAAAACACAGACACACACACAATAAACACCCTATCCAATAATAAAAAATTTAAACAGGGATACAAACACACTCAAACACCACACAGAAGCCCTGACAGAAAAAATTAGGAAAGGGGGAGGCTTAAGGCCTAACTAAGGGGAAGGGATAAATAAGTAACGGGAATAGGTCCAAATTAAACGTTAAGAGTTTACACAATAACAAAAGTGACTAAAACTAAAGGGGTGAGACTAAAAGTCTGAATTTGAAGAACTTACCAGGAGCTGGTAAAAAAACACCTCGCAAGCGAAAGCGGCAAACGAGATCTGGGTAGTCATCGCCTTGCATCATGGGATATGGGGTTGCCTCGAGCCGGTAAAATTAGCTCTCGAGCTTTAGTAAGTGAACATTTATACGCTATCAAGACATCTAAAATGGAAAACGCACTAGCTAAACATGTATTTTACAACCATAATCATAGCTTTAAATTTATAGCCATAGACCACATTGCAGTGAATCAAAGAGGGGGCCCGAGACCAGTACAATTGGAGGAAGCAGAATTAAAATGGCAAGTAAGATTGTATGCTTACTGCCATCCTGGTTTAAACAACACTTGTTCAATTTCTAGCTTATTGAAACTAAAGAGTTTAAAAAGATAAATACACTTGGTGCATCTACAATATGTGTCTTTTATAATGTTTGTTGTACTACACATTGTTAGTAGTAGGACATTTGATAAGACCTTAGACTACTACCTAATTTAAGTACATTTTTTATTACTCTTTATCATTTTTTATTATGCTCTCTTACTATTCTTATTTTTAAGACAGTTTTATTCTTTTGTATTCATTGTTATCATGTTTTACAATTTTGGTGTAAGCCCTTTAAGGACTTGATTGAATAATGAAGTTATTAGGTTCTCAGGTTGTAATTGTTAACACAATCACTATATACATAAAAATGTAACTGTTGGTTTGAAATGTGTGGAGATTCTGATGAAGTTGGGTATTTGACCTGACGAAAAGCGCTTCAATTTTATTGTCTTTCAGTAAAAGAAAATTTTTACTATACTGGTGTCACTGGTTACGGTCCTTTTTGGTTTAATTGTTGGAGCTTTTGCCGTTCGTGTTTTTCAAGATTGACAACTTAACATCTGCTGTTTTTATGACATTAATTTATACAGATATAATTTTTACATTTTTCTAAAGATCTCATCAACCAGGTAACACAGACAGAATTCCTTAACCTCAAATGAAAGCTAGATGAATAAAATGCTGCTAACAGTATGTGTGTAACTTGAGTGTTTACTGAAATAGTGTAAGTTTGCTGAAATATTGTAATCCAGAATTCGTAAACTAAATGGTAGGGAGTTGGTGGAAGGGGAGTTGAAGAAATAAAAATGGACAACACAGATGGAACATTATGGTGAGTACACAACTTCTTTGTCTGATGCTGTCAATTCTCATTCATTCATCAGAGTCCCCAGCTACCTGAATTCCCAAGAGGACATTAGGAAAGGACATTCCTGAGCACAACTGAGCCAAAGCCTGCTCTTCCCCTCTAGACCAGATCTAATTTGTAACGAGTAATAAAGGTATGAGGATTATCCCAAGTAGCAGCCGCACAGATATCGTCCATGGAAGAAATGGATAAAAATATTGATGATGTTGCCATGGACCTGGTTGAATGGGCTCTCAAAGGTTTTGACAAAGACAAGCTTAATTTGTTATCAAACAAAGGATATGCAATCAGTCAACCATTTCGATTCAGCGAAAAAAACAAACAATTGATCCATTTTTATGAAAATCTGTGCTCTATGCAAACAGAAACATAATTGTCTTTGAAAGTCCAACAAATGCAAAATGAAGTTACGTTCTTACCATGATGTTCCACCACTGTTGTCTGTCTTCATCCTTAATTAAACTGTGGGTCTCTGTTCTGACCCTCAGAACCGACCAGCCGCTTTACTAGCTAAAGATTCCAAACTAGAGCTCCTCCCTTCTACCCATAATTCCTCCCTCCTCCAGATTACCTCAGATTGAGATAGCAATAACAACTATCAATGGTTAACAAATAGACCAACACAGCCAGTAGAGAGTAAGGATTAGAATGTCAGGACCTCAGTAAAGAACTGTGGTTCCTATGAACATATCCATCAGATATCTCAAAGTCTTGGATTGGGGGAAGGTTAATGAAAAATGAAGATAGACAACACAGATGGAACATTATGGTAAGAACATAACTTCTTTATCTGATGTTGTCATCTTCATTTATTCATTAACCTTTGGGACAGAGTCCCCAGCTACAAAAAACCCAGGGTAGACCTCATTGAAGGATATTCCAAGGTACAGCAGACCCAAAGGCACTTCAACTCCTGGGGATAATGTCCAACTTATAATGCGTAATGAAAGTATGAGGGTTTGACCAAGTAGCTGCTGCACAAATGTCCTCAATAGATACCCTTGACCAAAAGGCTTGGGAAGTTGTCATAGACCTTGTGGAATGAGCCTTAATCTGACCAGGGACTGGAATGCTTCTGGAGGAATAAACTAAGGAAATGCAGTCTTTCAACCATCTTGCTAGAGTAATCTTAGTAATGGGTTTACCTTTTTAATGTCTGAAAAGGATACGAACAACTGATCAGACTTCCTGAAGGACTTTGTTCTAAGTAAAAACATAATTGCATATGTACAGCAAGCAAATGAAGAGTGTACTCACCCTTTCTTCTGAAAATTGGGGAAGAAAACAGGACGATTAATAGAATGATATTATCTTGCTTGGCAACTTTAGGAAGAAAGGATGGATTGGTGCAAAGGGTCACTCTATCTTTGTGGAATATCAAGTAAGGAACTTTGCAAGAAAGAGCCTGAAGTTTGGAGCTTCTTTTTACTGAAGTAATAGCCACCAAAAACAATGTCTTCTAGGAAAGAAATTTCAAATCTACTATAGCTGCTGGTTTGAAAGGGGGATAGACTAGAAATAGAAGTTATGTCCTTACCATAACGTTCCATGTGGAGTGTTCATCTCGCCTTTGTTCTTACACATGGGTTCGGAGCCGATCCTCGGCTCCGTGTCGGCCGCTTGCAAGCTCTGCATCGAGAAGAAGCTCGAGACAACCTAATACCCACAATCCCCCTCTGCCTTTACCTCAGATCTAGTTTGCAAGCAAACCAGCAGTCAGAGAGAGAACACTCATGTCAATATCACATTTGCACAGAAACTCAGAGTCTATATATATAAATATATATATATATATACACATGTTAACTATATATACAACAACTGCAATGCAGAAGCAGAATGCCCCAGACCAGGCACCAAACTGAACGTTCTTCCTAAGGGTGGGAGGGTGGGAATGTAAGAACAAAGGCGAGATGAACACTCCACATGGAACGTTATGGTAAGGACATAACTTCTATATGTGATAGTGTTCAATCTCGCCGTTTGTTCTTACACATGGGTAGCGTCCCTAGCTCCTTGTTCCTGAGGAACTCACGGAAGGACGTTCTTGAGCACAGTGGAACCAAAGGTTGCCCTGTCCCTAGAAACCTTGTCTACCTTATAATGAGAAATGAATGTATGTGGTTTAGACCAAGTAGCAGCCGCACAAATAGCGTCTAGTGGTAGGCGAGCTGCATGAGCCAGGGATGTAGACACTGACCTTGTGGAATGTCCTTTGGGTTTGTGCAAAAGAGTTTGATCTGAAGAATCATAGACATAGATGATACAATCAGTTAACCACTTAGAAAGAGTTCTTTTAGTAACCGCTACTCCTTTTCTGTTATCAGCAAAGGCTACAAAAAGTTGATCAGATTTCCTGTGATCTTTTGTTCTATCCAAGTAAAACCTTAGTTGTCTGTGGACATCTAATTTGTGCAACATATACTCCATTTTATTGGAGTGATTCTTGAAGAAAGTGGGTAATTCAATGGACTGATTAATATTGTTAATAGAACAAACTTTAGGAAGGAAGGATGAATTAGTGCAAAGAGAAACTCTGTCAGAGTGAAAGATCAAATAAGGGTGTTTAATGGAGAGAGCTTGAAGTTCAGATACTGCCTAGCAGATGTAATGGCTACCAAAAAGAGAGTCTTCCACGACAAAAATTTCAATGGGCAAGAGGAGGCTGGTTCAAAGGGGCAGCATCAACTTAGATAATAATAAGTTTAGACTCCAAGGTGACGAGGAGATCTAATTGGTGGTCTAATATGAAAAGCCCTTTTAAAAGGCTTTACAAAGTCTGTGGGCCATAACAGGAGCCCCACATTCTTCCACATGGAAATTAGAAATGGCAGCCAATTGAACTCTTAATGTGGCAGGAGAAGCACCCTGATGGAACAAGTCTGTTAAAAACTCTAATATTTTATTCAAAGGAGCTATAACAGGGTCCACTTGCTGTGTATTCGCCCAGAATACAAAGCGCTTCCATTTACTAGTATATGTTTTAGTAGTGGAAGCTTTATGAGAAGCCACTAATATATTCTGAACTGCAGGCGAAAGAAGATCAGACCTGGCTAAGTTGGGAATTGGAGCAGCCAAACTGCTAGATGGAGGGACAAGAGCGAGGGGTGGGGAGCCCCTGACGAGTGAGTCAATAGATCTGGCTCTGGGTCCAGGATCCAGGGTCCCCGAATGCAGTGTGTCATGAGGAAGGGGAACCAAATTTGACGAGACCAGAATGGGGCAATGAGGATTATTGTCCTGTGTAGGTTGTTGGCTTTCTGGAGAAACTTTGAGATCAGGGGGAAGGGAGGAAATGCGTACAGGAGACCCGGGGCCAATCGTGAATCAGTGCGTCCCTGGGGACTTCCCTGGAGGGGTAATAGGGCAAAGTAGCTCCTGCATTTGGCGTTCATTGGAGACGCAAACAGATCGCAGGAAGGCTGGCCCCACGTGCGAAAAATCTTTTTCGCAACTGACTGTTTTAGGGACCACTCGTGCGGTAACAGTATTGCTCTGCTCAGCCTGTCGGCTATGACGCTGGATGACCCCGGGATGTGCGTTGCTATCAGAAAGCGACCTGTGGACTCTGCCCATTGCCAGATTCTCATGGCCTCTCTGCATAGCTGATAGGACTTGGTTCCCCCTTGCTTGTTTATGTACCAGACTACCGACATGTTGTCCGTCTGAACTGCAATAGTTCCCAGAGGAAGAAGGGGAGCAAAGTGTTGCAACGCTAGAAACACTGCCCTCAACTCTAGAACATTGATGTGCAGATTGTACTCTAAATTGGTCCATTCGCCTTGGACTGTCTGTCCCTGAAAGATGCCCCCCCACCCTATCAGGGAAGCGTCCGTGGTCACCGTAACTGAAGGCGTGGGTAGCACAAACGGTCTCCCCTTGGAAAGGTTGCAAGTCTGAAGCCACCAGTTTAGGTGTGTTTTGCATGTGTTCGTTATAAGAATCTCGTGTGTTAGAGGTAGTTGTTGGAACGACCATTGTGCAAACAGTAGCCATTGTAGGACTCTCATGTGCAGTCTTCCCAAGGGAATTGCAATAAGAGAAGCTGACATGAGTCCCAAAACCTTCAGTACCAGTTTTGCTGGGGATTTCCTGGACAAGAGAAGAAGACGTATGTGAGTCTGAAGTGAAAGTATCCTTTCTGGAGGAAGTCTTAGAATTAACTGATGTGTATCTAATTCCGCTCCTATGAATAAGATACGCTGTGATGGCTGTAGTAAGGATTTTCCAGTTTACGGAAATTCCTAGGTGAATACACAGTTGAAGAGTGTAGTCTCTGGCCTGTACTAGTTGACGCTGGGTGGTGGCAGAAAGGAGCCAGTCGTCCAGATACGGAAACACCTGGAATCCTAGGCGTCTCAAGTGAGACGCTACCACTGCCATGCATTTGGTGAAGACCCTGGGGGGCTGAGGTCAGACCAAAGGGCAGGGCTCGAAACTGAAAGTGACTGGCACCCAGCCGGAAGCGCAAATGATCTCTGGATGCCCTGGCCATTTTGATGTGGTAGTATGCATCCTTCAGATCTATTGAGCACATCCAGTCGTCCTTCTGCAAGAATGGAAGGATCGATTGAAGCGTGACCATTCGGAACTTTTCTTTCTTGACGAAGGTATTGAGGTCGCTTAGGTCCAGAATGGGCCTCCAGTCCCCTGTTTTCTTTGGAACTAAAAAGAACCTTGAGTAAATTCCGAATCCTCTTTGGTCCGCTGGGACTGGTTGGATGACTCTTTTTTTCTAGCAGCTTTGCAATTTCTATAGCTGCTGGCTCTCTCAGATGGGGCGGTACATCTGGGAGTCTTTTCTTTGGAATGGGATAGGATAGAAATGGTATATTGTAACCTCTGGTAACCACGCTTTTACCCACTTGTCTGTAGTTATATTTTGCCAGGCCTGAGGGTATAAAGCTAGCGACCCGACTGCCTCCAGAGCAGGACAGTCGGGCCTCCTCTCAGGAGTGCTGGAAAGGTTTACCAGGGAGTGTATCCCTGTCACCTTGATTCTGCGGACCCCCTCTGCCGCCAGGGCGGCGTCTTCCACCTCTGCCCCTCCTCTGCCTCTAGAAGGGCATCACCCTGTGTGCCTGGGAAAGATCCTTGGGGTTTTCAAACAACATTTTTCCACCACGTTGCCCTTTGGGGTACGGTCTGGTTGGGGTGGAAAACGGACTCGACAGCAGACAGAGTCTTTCCCTCCTGCTCACACCGGGTAAGGGTCTCCTTTACTTTGGGGCCAAAAGAGTGGCACCGTCAAATGGGGCGTTAGTAAAGGAAGACTTGAAGGCTTCCATAAATGAACATAAGCGCATCCAGGATTGTCTGCGAAGAGCAATCGCTGAAGCTGCTGCCCTACTTGAACCTTCGGCTGCGTAAGAGATCAGCCTCATGGACGAGTTTACAATGGATGTAAGGGTATTAAGTTGCGCTGTCACTTTCTCTGAGACAGCAGCATCTGTAGTACCCTGGAGGGTATCTCCCAACTCTTTGACTAGATCCCTCTGTAGTCGTGTAAAGTGGGTCAAATAGTTCAGGGATCGCATGGAAAAAGCCGCTGAACTAAAAATGCGCTTCCCATACCTGTCCATCGTCCTAGAATCTTTATTAGGGGATGGACAGATGAGGAAGATTCCGACATCTCCTTTTTCGTGGCCGCTGCCACCACCATAGCGCCCACTGGAACTCCTTTTGTCAAGTAAGCCTTGTCCTGGGGTGCAGTGATATACTTATTAGGCTTCCTAGGGACTGGTTCCACTGTGTCAGGAGCCTCCCACCTTCGAGCAATAAGTTCCATTAATTCATCGAAGGGCGGAGTGACCCAGGAGGAGGAAGGGCGAGCACCAAATGCCTTCAGCAAGACTGACTCATCCTCAGAAGGGGGAAGGGACTGCCAGTCACCTCTCTGTTTCAGGATCTCCAATATGTCAGAAAAAAAGACATCTTCTGAAGGTGACTTAGGGGACCCTTCTGACTCATCCAAGTCAGTATCGGATGTCAAAGATTCTTGTGGAGAATCTAAGTGTCTCCTCTTACACAATCTTTTCCTAGGGACTTCTTCGTGGGGAGCATCCAAAGAAGCCTCCGAGGAAGAGGGGGCACCCTCCAGGGGTGGCTGAGACACCGGTGCTCGACGCTTGGATGTAGCCGTGGGTGCAGAGGAGGATAACGGCCCTTTATGGGGAGGAGAGGTTGCTTCTACTGATGTGGTTGTCTGGGTAGACAACACCTTCCTCATGAGATCGAAGGCCCCCGGGTCCCGAGTCGAAGAATCTCCCAGTTCCGAAGAAATGGGAAGAATCCCCGAGACAGGCACCGAAGGCATCGACCCCGAGGACGGAGCCGAATCGATCCGCGCCGAGGCCCCGAGGGGAAGAGTCGGAACCGAAACGTCGGTTCGACTCTTGGCCCTGGAACCAAGGACAGATCATCGGCTCCGAGACTCCGGTACCGGATCCGACGGAGTCGAGGTGAGAGGAACAGACCGAGAAAGGGACGGTTCTGGACCCGAGGGCTCCACAATCAGAAGATCAACCTCTTCCGGCTCCAAAGACTGGACAGGTCTCGGAGGAGGAATGGATGGAGACAATGGGAGGCCTTCAAGTTTCGACACCAACTGGGTGGAAACCGAAATAAGTTTGGATAGGGCCGAATGCTCCAATAACTTCTGCACCACACGATCCACATCGATATCGGAGAGCTTAGAAGAAGAACGGGTCGAAGGAACCGAAGACGGTGCCAACCTCAATAGAGTCGAGGGAGGGAGCTCCATCACCGGTTCCAAGACTCGAGGCTCGGGAACTGACAACAGTTGAACACTCGGCCCCGAAGTCTGTGGAACCGGTGATCTAACTTTACTCGAAGAGCTCGGAGCCGATGACTTGGGCTCCGATGTCTTCGATTCCTTCGAGGATTTGGATGCCTGGTCTGAAGCATCCAGAGCCTCCTGAAAGGAAGGTTTTAATAACCCCCTGTCCATGAGTTTCCTGCGCCTATCTGTCATGACCCTCCCACTAAAAGAGTGACAAATTGAACAGTCCTCTTGTAAGTGGAGAGGGCCAAGGCAGTAGACACAGGAACTATGGTTGTCAGTAACTGACATTTTTTGGCCACACTGGCAACGTTTAAAACCTGATTTAATTTTCTCAGACATCTTAAAGAAGAAACAGGTAAGAGAAAAAAAGGTCAAGTCCAGTAGAGAGACAAATCCAGTAAAAAAAGTCGAATCCGATATATAAGTCAGTCCGGTTGTCAAATTCAAGTAAGGGTGGAAGGCCCGAAAAACTCTAACAAGTTTAATTAAACTTAACGGTACCGAGTATTTCTACCTTACCACACACACATACACTATGTCACCAAAAAGTACTTTTAGAATATTTTTTTCTCAAAAAATAACAATAATAAAGTTATTTCTTATCTGAAGTTGCTCGAGCTAGATCCCAGTGATGCGAACGCAGCAGCGGCAAACTAGATCTGAGGTAAAGGCAGAGGGGGATTGTGGGTATTAGGTTGTCTCGAGCTTCTTCTCGATGCAGAGCTTGCAAGCAGCCGACACGGAGCCAAGGATCAGCTCCGAACCCATGTGTAAGAACAAATGGCGAGATTGAACACTATCACATCTTGTAAAATTATAGTCAAGTCCCAAGGAGGGGTTGGATTTTTTATAAGGGGACAAAGCAGAAAGGTGCCCCTAAGAAAGGCTTTACAGAGTTTCAATGAAGCCAGAGAATAAGACTCTTGTCCAAAATGGAAACTGGAGATAACTACTAGCTGTATTTTAGCAGTGGAATAACTCACTCCATTACTGAAATGAAAAGCCAAAAAATCTAAACCTACCAAGATAGGGGCTGTGAATGGATATATTTGTTTCTGTTGCACCCATATGTAGAATCTTTTTAATTTGCTCTTATAAATTTTCCTGGCTGAGGATTTATGGGCTAATATTTTCTGAACAGGGGAGGAGAGCCTGGGGTGCCTAGCCATCACTGGAACTGGAAAAAACATGCGGTTAGCTTCAGTCCATGAATGTCCGGGTAAGGATGCCTGATGGGTGAAAGTAGATTTGGAGTTGGATCCAGCATCACCGGCAGGCAAATTAGATGAGGCCAGGGGGAACCAGGTTTGTCAAGGCCAGAAGGGAGCAATGAGGATAACCTTCCTCTTCAACATGAGAGCCTTCTGTATGAATTTTGGGATTAAGGGCAACTGGAGAAAGGTATAGAGCAGACCGGGATGCCAAGCATGGCCTAGAGCATCCTTAGGTGACTGTTCCTGAGGAGGGATCAAGGCAAAGTACCTGCTGCATTTGTTGATGAGAGGTGAGGCAAAAAGACTGCAGCAAGGTTGGCCGCAGTCCTGAAAGAGTCCGTTTGCCGTGGCTTGATTCACGGTCCACTCAAGAGGCATCAGTAAAATTCGGCTGAGCCTGTTTGCCAAGATGCTGGATTTTCCTGGAATGGGCATTGCCACCAGAAACCGGTTGGTAGAGATCATAGGGGGTAAGATCTGGTCCCTCCCTGTTTGTTGATGTACCAGACTGCTGACATACTGTCTGTCTGAATAGCAATAGTTCCTAGAGGAATAGAACTGCATAGTTTTGGCAATGCTAGAAGAATCGCTCTCATCTCTAGTACACTGATATGCAATTTGGCCTCCTGGGGCATCCATGTGCCTTGGACTGTTCGACCCAGATAATGCCACCCCCACACCATCTGTGAGGCATCCGTGGTCAAACTGGCATTTGGGGGGGGGACGACGAAAGGACAAGCACAAGTAACGTCTGTAGAATGAAGCCACCAAAGAAGAGACTCTTTGCAAGTCTTGACGGGAAAGCTTAGAGGGTTCCTGTCCAGTGATCATTGGACAACTAACATCCACTGTAGGATTCGCATATGAAAGCACACCGTGGGCAGCAAAGTTATCATGGCCACCAGGGAACCCAATGTTTTGAGAACTAAATTAGCTGGAGGTTTCGGAATGACCATGACTTGTTAGATGTGAAAGTTTTATACTCTGTCTGTTGTCAGATAAGCATGAGAAATCCATGTGTCCAGTCATGTTCCTAGGAAATTTATCACTTGAACTGGTTCCATCTGGGGTTTGTGCAGGTTGATCATTACTCCAAGGGCTGGAGCCAAGTGGAGGAGATAATCTTTGGCCTGTAACAACAGATGCCTAGTTGGAGCGGTTAGGAGCCAGTTGTCCAGACACTGAAAGATCTGGTACCCTTGCAGCTTGAGATGGGCTGCCACCACTGCTAAACATTTGGTGAACACCCTGGGGGCTGTGGTGAGACCAAACGGGAGTGATATGAACTGGAAATTTACTGGCTCCTAGCCTGAAATGAAGATATTGTCTGGAATGCCTGTCTATTCTGTTGCAATACTACGCATCCTTCAGGTCTATAGAGCACATTCAATCATTCATCCTCAACAGGGGTATGATGGACTGAACCATGACCATCCTGAATTTTGTGTTCTTTATGTATTTGTTCAGAGAAGTCAGGTCCAAAATTAGTCTCAGGTTCCCCGTCTTTTTGGGTACCAAAAAGAACCTGGAATAGACACCCAATCCAGCTTGATCGGGAGGGACTTCCTGGATGACTCTTTTTTGCAGCAGTTTTGTGATTTCTGCAGCTGCATCCTCACCTCTGATTGGGTGGAACATTGGGGAGGTAATTTTTTGGATTCAGTTTCCCTAAAAAGGGCCTGCAGTATCCTCTGGATACGATCCTTAGAATTCTTTGGTCATTTGTGATGGCTTCCCAGGCTGCAGGGTGCAAGCAAAAGTGCCCCCTGACTGCCTCCAGAGGAAGACAGTTGGGCAACTCCCAGGAGTGCTGGAAGAGTCTGTCTGAGAAGGGATCACAAAACCTTTGGTCTTGCTGGGCCCCTCTGCCACTTGGGGAGCATCTACCATTCTGTTTATTTCCCCTTCTGCCTCTGGTGGAAAAATCTCCCGGAGAGCCCTGATGGGAAGCTTGAGATTTCGTGAACCACATCTTTTTACTGCCACGCGAGTTCCTGGAGAAGGACCTTTGTGGAGTAGAATAGCAGATTATGATGCAGACAGGGTCATCCTATCTTTCTTGCTGTGGGAGAGTGTGTCTTGAATTGTGGGGCCAACAAGGTCGATCCGTCAAAGGGCACACTGGCAAAAGATGCTTTAAATGGCTCAACAAAGTCAGACAGCCTCATTCAGGCATGACGCCTTATGGCAATGCCAGAACCGGCCGTTCTTGAGGTACCTTCCAACACATGGGATATGAGCCTCATGGACGCATTAGACAGCGAATGAAGGGTGGCCAATCCTTCCTCAGCAGGCATGAACCCCGGGCTGAGCTAGAGTTTCTAGACCAGGTCCCTGTGTAGTCTTGTAAAATGGGATAAATACTTTAATGCCCTCAAAGTAAATATGGAACAGACAAACTCTCTTACCAAATCTCTATTGCGGGAATGGACAGAGGAGCTTTCTTGGGCTAGCTCCTTTTTGGTGGCTGCTGCAACAACCATGGGGACATTTAAGATTTTATCTGCATGTTCTGGTATGGGCTCTACCATACCTGGTTCCTTCCATGCCCTAGAAGACACCAAGTCAATGCGTTTGTCAGCAGGGGGGACACCCAGGACATAGATGAGCTAGACCTGAAGGCCTCCAACAACACAGATTCCTCCGGAGAAGAATTCTTGGCAGACCAATCACTTCTTTGACAGAGAATTTCAAAGGAGATGTCTTCCAACGGCAGTCTTGGGTATCCTTGTCCTTCCTCAAAGTCTGTCAGTGGTAATTAATTCCTCAGGGGAATCAATGTGCCTCCTCTTGGACAATCTCTTCTGAGGAAGCTCCTTGATAGGATGTTCCAGGGAGGTGTCAGAAGAGGCTTGGGGTTCTACAGACAGAAGTGTATGGAGACTTTCCCAGGTCAGTTGTCCATGAGTTAGACTAGAGGCCTCAGGCACCAATCCAGAAGGGACAGGGGATAGGTTCTGAAGATGTGAGAGCCAAGGGTCTCCTGGAACGGGAGTGGGCCCTCTCTACCACCTCAAAAGCTGAAGGGCTCCAAGCTCCAGGAGCCAAAACTACTGGAGCAGACACCTCCCGAAACCTCTGAGCCTCTCACTCTGAATGGAGAGTCAGTGGTGAGCTATCGAATGCCAAGGCTCTGAGGGGAAGAGACCACTCCGAAACCTTCAGAGTGGAAGTCAAACCCCTGGAACTGATGTCAAGGCTATGGATCAGAGATGCACTCGGCCCCAAAACAGAGCCAAGTGTGTATGGGAAATGGTCAGGGGTGAAGAGGAGATCACTATCGGCCCAGACACCTTGGCACCCGGGAGTAAAAGAACCAAAGACTCAGAAACCAAGGCCCGGATCGGAGAAGGAGCCACAGGGTGAAAAGGGGAGACCACATGGATCCAGAAGGGCATGGAGCAGACAAAACACCCATCTGGATCTGAGCGTCGAGCAATTGCCTCATTAGTCTACCCATGTCTTTCTCACACAGGCTTTGAGAAGATCTGGAGGATGTGGGAAAGGGAGGCCTGAAAGATTTACTCAGAGGAGAGGATTTCTGAGCAGGATTAGTTGGCCCAGAGCCAAACTATAAGAAAAGGAGGACCCAAGAAGGTCAAGACAAAAAAACAGAAAAAGAAACTAATTTACATGAAGAAACACCACTAAACCCATGGAGGAGCTCAAAGGCACTGGAAAAGATTAGTTGTGAAAAATCTTACCATAACCATAAATGTCCTTCTCGACCATGTTGCAGTATTCTGACATGTGGGATCTTTCGTCTTAGGTGACCCAAACATCCATCTCATATACCAAAGCTTAAGCCTGTTTGCTGTAAGGAGCGTGGGACATCACACGCAGGGCCATAAACCGTTGGCCATAAATGTGACATCCAAACACACACACAGACCTCAGAACTGACTGCCCAATCAGATAATAGTCCAAGGATAGAAGAAGGATGCCATCCAGATAGAGGAAACGAGAGGCTGTCCAGAGGGTAAGGAGGGAGAGATTGAACACTGCAATATGGAAGAGAAGGACATCTATGGTTATGGTAAGATTTTACACAACTAATCTAGGTCCTTCTATTCTCATGTTGCAGTGTTCTGACATGTGGGAGAGTACCACAGCTCATGCAGGGAAAAGAGAGGAGGAAGAGGTGGCAGTCTCCAGGAATCCATGGAGGATGGCTTTAGCAAATCCAGCCATGGCTCTGGAGATGTTGTCCAATTTGTAATGCTTAGTGAAAATGTGTACAGAAGACCATGTGGCTGCCTCTAGGATAGAGGCGGTGTCTAGGCCTTTAAGGAGTGCTCCTGAAGAGGCCACAGCTCTAGTGGAATGGGCCTTGACTGTGTGGTGCAACTCCTTGCCATGGAAAGTGTAACAGAAGGATATAGTCCTCTGTATACAGAAGGATATAGTCTGTTTGGATACAGCTTTCCCCAGGGCCATGGGGTGAAAGGATACAAAGAGTCGGTTGGACCTTCTAATGCACTTGGTCTTATCAAGATAAATCTCAGCTGCCTGTGAACATCAAGGGAATGGAGCACTCTCTCACGGTCATTTTGTGGCGAAGGGAAGAAAGTGGGCAAGTGGATAGATTGCTTAAGGGACAGCTCATTGACCACCTTGGGCATGAAGGAGGGGTTACTGCAAAGAGAAACCCTGTCCTTATGGAAGATGGTGTAGGGAGCATTAGCCATGAGTGCCTGTAACTCAAACTCTCGTGGCTGAGGTGAGGGCTATTAACAAGACAGTTTTCCAGGTGCACATCTTTTAAAGTAGCAGAGGCTGCCGGTTCGAAGGGGGCAGTGGTAAGTTTCTCTAGCACAAAGTTCAGATTCCAAGATAGAGGGTAGGTTTCTTTGGTGGTCTGATGTGGAGTACCCCCTTAAGAAAAAAGTTTTACCTCCAATCTAGATAATAAGGGAGGATCAATGGGTAACCAGGCTGAAATAGCTGACAAGTGGACTTTCACTGAAGAGTACGAAAGTTCTGATTTTAGAAGCTCACACACATAGGCCAGCACTATAGGAACATCCACTTGGAAGGGGTCTAGTTGCCTTTGAAGACACCATTTGGAGAACCTATCCCATTTTGCTAAATAGGATCTCCTGGTAGTGGGTTTCCTGACCTCCCTCAGGACAGATAGCACATCCTCTGAGTACAGGTATCTGAAAGGGATCAGAAGTTTATCACCCATAGGGTAAGCTTGAGGGTTTCCAGATGGGGATGAATGAGGGATCCCCTCTACTGTGTGAGCAGATCTACCTTGTGAGGCAACTTGTGGTGATTGCCCTTGGCAAGAGATAGAAGAAGGGGGAACCAATGCTGCCTTAGCCAATAGGGAGTCGCCAGCAAGATTTTTGGCTTGTCCCTCTGAATCTTCAGCAGGACTTTCTGAATGAGAGGGAACAGAAGGAACACATATAGGAACAACCCCTTCCTGGGAACTGAAAAGGAACTTACTTTCCAAGTTAGAGGAGATGGGAGCCTGGAGCAAAATAGACGTAGTTGCCTGTTCTGAGGGGAGGCAAACAGGTCTATTTGTGGAGTGCTTCATTGGTGTACAATGTCTAGGAAGACATCTCTGTTCAACATCCATTTGTGATTTTGAGACAGAGGTCTGCTGAGAGCATCTGCTAGATGGTTGTCCTGAGAGGGAATGTAGACAGCCTGCAAGGTTACCTTGTTCTGTGTGGCAATTCCCAAGCTTGCATGGCCAGTCTGCAGAGTAACTAGGATCTGCCCCCCCCCCCCCTTGCTTGTTGATGTACCACTTCACCGTAGTGTTGTCTTTGAAAACTTGTAAGGGATCAGGCTGTAGGATTGGAAGAAAGGTTTTCAGAGCTAGAAAATAGCAGTCATTTCCCTCACACTGATGGGCTTTCTCTTGAGGGAGGGCACCTACTGAGCTTGCACTTTGAAACCATTCATTGTGGCCCCCCATCCCAGGTCCAAGGCATCCATGAACATGCTTTGGATTGCCTTGGATGGCTGTAGAGGGAGGCCTGGATTCTGCAATATGTGGTGTATCCACCAGCCTAACTCTTTTTTTCAGGCAAGGCAGGAAAGGAACCTGGAATTCCAATGGATGATTGTGATGTGATCAGATATTCTTCAGATACCACTGGAACTTCCTCATGTGTAGCCGGACAAGGGATAACATGGGAAGAGTAGCTGTCATGAAGCCCAGCAAGCAGAGACATTCCCTGTCTGATATGTGCGAGAATAGGAGTAGTCCTTGGAAATAAGTGGTTAGTGAAGAGACCTTGTCTTGTGGGAGGAAGGCCTTCATCAGATCTGTCCTTAACCTGCAGCCCAAGAAGATCTGGTCTTGGGATGAAGTAAGGGAGGACTTCAGAAGATTGAGGGTGAAATCTAGACTTCCTAGGAGAGACATAGTGAATTGCAGGTGCGCCTGAAGGGTGGGTGCCTCATCCGCTTGGATAAGAGGTTGTCCAGGTAAGGGAAGACCCGTATAACTTTTGTCATGCAAAAGGCTACTGCTAGAGTTAGACACTTTGTGAAGACCCTTGGTGCTGTGGACAAACCAAAGAGCAAGGCAGTAAACTGCACAGCAAAGCACAGCTATCTCCTGAAATGTGGGTGGATGGGAATATGGAGGTAAGCTTCTTTCAGGTCCAGAGTGGTCATGAAGGCCCCCAGTGTCAAAAATGGAAGAAGGGTTTGCAGGGATAGCATGCAGAAGGAGGGAACCTGCAGGAAGGGATTTATAAGGGACAGGTCCAGAATAGGTCTCCAAGGGCCCTCTGTTTTGGGAACCAGAAAGAGTCTTGAGTAAGACCCTTGACCCTCTTGTGCTGTTGGAACTTTCTCTATGGTGCCTTGATACAGCAAATCCTGTATGACTTGGGGAATCAGATGAGATTTTTTTTTGGAGAAAGGGGTATGCCTCTTGGAGTTGGCATTTCTAGCCATGTCATGAAATACTCTTTTTCCACTATTGTCAGAACCCAGTGGTCTGAGGTTATGTGTTACCACAGAGGTAGACAGTGAGAGAAGCGGGCAGAAAGGAGAAGGTGGTGGGGGGTATGTTGGCAGTCACGCATAACTTGATCTGTCAGGAAAGGACTGCCTGGGAGTACAGTGCGAGGAAGCACTTTTTGGAGATGATGGTTTCTTGGTCCCTTTCCTATGTTTTGCAGAGGAGGAAGAAGGAGCAGGTGCCCTTCTAACAAAGGCTGGTTTAGCTGGGTAGTTCCTGTAAAACATAGGAACTGGGGATACCAGCAGATGTTTTAGGTCCTGAAGTTCCTTACTTTTTTCTTGTAGACTTTTAAACATCTCTGCAGATTGTTGGTCAAAGAGGAATTTGCTGTCTAGTGGGGCATCCAGGATTTTACTTTTAAAATCATCTGGCATGGGTTGAAGCCTGAGCCCGGAATATCTACATAACACAGAAGCAGATGCAGCTGACCTGGCTGATGCTTCAGCAGCATCATACCTGCTTTTTACTGAATGCCTGGCTACCTGTGCTGCCAAAGAAAGTTTCAAGGCTACTTGAGGTTTATTAAGGGGAATTGGGCATAGAAGAGAGCAGTGTAGATGCCTGGGAGATGAGGTCTACAGCAAATTTTACCATATGAGGTTGGTAATTGATGGCCCTAAATACCAGGGTAAAGGAAGTATATATATTTTTCCTCGGTCTGTCCATTACCTTACTGTCCTTGTCACATGGAAGAAAAGAAGAAGGAATTTGTCTTGATTACTTGCCTGGAGCCACAGAAATAACCACAGGATCTGCCATGGTGGCTTTTATAAGGTATTTCAAACCATCAGGAATTTTACAGAATCTATCTGGTCTTTTAGGGGTGGGGGTTGGGATTCTGGGGTCTTGGAGGCAGCAGCAAAGGCGTCCAAGTAAGCAGGAGTCACTGGAGGGATAGCAGATGGAGAGGGGGACTCTATTTGGAGAAGCTCAAAATATCTTTTTTGTACCTCAATCATTTGAATGGAGTCCCATTTGAAGTACTCTCTCATTTTAGAGATTGTCTCCCCAAAAGTAATGTCTTCTGGTGGAGAGTCTCCTTCTAACGAGTCTTCATGTGGGTAACAATATTGTAGAGGTGAGGCCAGCTGGGAGGGGTAGGTGAGAGACTCATCTGAGGAAGAAGAGGAGTCTTCCTCCTGAGTTTGATGGATAGGGTCTGCAGAGGCAGGCCTGGGGCTTAAGGTAGGCAAAGCAGGAGTTTGAGAAGGGGATGGCCTCAAGGCCATAAAAGCCTGAAAAGTGACTGGAAGAAGGATTGCCAGTCTGGTTAATGCTCCAATGGAGTAGACAAATGCTTTGTTTTTTGTTTCCTCTTGAGAGGAGTTTTATGGGGTCTATATTAGAACACCGAACTTTCAAAATTTCAAGTGTTCTAATATCGAACCCTATTAATCGAAAATTTAAAACATCGAAAATACAGAACAGCAAATTTTTTCCTAGAGAAAAAATTTGCTGTTCCAAAACACATACACACAACACAAGCACACCAAACAAACAGCAATCCACACACATACACCTAAACTCTTACACCTAACCCTACAATAAACTATACATACATCACTAGCTATTCACTTACCTTACCCAAACCCTAAGGTCCATCACTATCACACAGTCACCTCACCCACGCCCTAACCCTAACTCACCTACCCTGCCCTAACTCTCACGTCCACACAACCGCACACCTACCTGACCCGCGCCCTAACCCTAACTCACCTAACCTGCCCTAACCCTCACGTCCACACAATTGCACACTGAACCCGACCCATAACTTTCCAACACAGTGCTGAAAATACAGAAGCAACAGAAACAGACAACCGAATTCTTTCCCTAGGAAACAATTTGTTTTTCTGTTTCTTCGATATTTTCAGCATTTGCTGAAAACGGGTCGATATCAGAACACTCGAAATTTTGAAAGTTCGGTGTTCTAATATATAGACCCATTTTATGCATAGGCTGTGAGGCCAAGGGCCTGGATTCTGGCATCAGGCCTGAGGCAGAAGCACCCTCTATGGAAACTGAAGACGGCTGTCTGGGCGAGCCTGGTTCCACCCCAACATTGGTGGAGGCCAAAGTCACAACAACCTCCTCGATGTGCAGACTGGAGAATCCCAGGTGGCTTCCGAAATGGTACCTGCTGAAGTCGCCAGTTCTGTCGGAAGTTCCTTAGCCCCTAGACCAGCAGCAAGCAGGACATCTGAAGCAGGAGGCGCAGTATCCGGCCTAGAAACCTTGGCCTTCTTTTTTGGTGGCTCCACCTCGATGGTCGGTTGAGGGTCCATACCGAGGGCCAAGCATTTGAGATGCTGATTCTCGACAAATAACTTAAGGGTGGTCAGAATGCTGTGCAAGGTCTTAGGAACGAATGACTGGCAGATATTACAAGTTGTATGGTTGTGTGACAGCCATAAGCAAAACAAAGATCATGGGTGTCTTCGCGCGGAATTTGCCGACCACACTTACATTTCTCCTTTCTAGATGACATTGGCTAACGGAAAAACAGCAAAATAAGCTCAGACTAAATAAATACATGAAGAATCCCCAACAGGGTACTTATCTTTAAGCATCTTCAGATACTCTGAGTAGAACGAGCAAGCTGACATTCGACTGCGGCAGAGAAGGTCTGAGGTCTGTGGGTGTGGACGTCACATTCATGGCCCACAGCTTATGGCCCTGCATGTGACATCCCACGTGCCTTACAGCAAACAAGCTTAAGCTTTGGTATATGAGCCAGACGTTCAGGTCACCTGAGGCAGAGGATCCCACATGTCAGAATACTGCAACATGAGAAAAGTACATCTTACTGTTATTTCGACGAGCTGCAAACAAGATCCAAGGTAATCTGGAGAAGTGGAGAATTATGGGTAGAAGGCATGCCACTCAACTGTACCGATTTTTGCCTCATATTTTTGGTCTGTTTTACATAAAATTGTGGTTTTCTAGCAAATTAGTAGCAAATCTTAAAAGACTAAAGTTAGAAAATAATGACAGACATTTGAGTTTCAGACTTCATACCTTTCAGAAAATTCATGTTAATGCAAAACCTGTTATTCTATCAGCTTTCTAAGTTTGCAAGAGCAATATTTAAAAATTGTCCCTATTTTTTGCGCATTTGTCCCACTTTTATTAATGGCTCTGTCCAGATTTCTTGCTCTAAGAGGTTGACAGGTATGGTAGAAGGGAGGAGCTCGAGCTTGAAATCTTTAGCTAGTAAACAGGCCAGTCGGTTCCGCAGATCAGAACGGAGACCCACAGGTTAATGAATGAATGAAGATGACAACATCAGATCATGTATTCACATTTGTTTGTGAAATCTGAGAAGAAAACTGGAAGATTAATGGACTGATTGATGATGGATTCTGACACCACCTTAGGAAGAAAGGAAGGATTGGTTCGTAGTGCTACCCTATCTCTATCTCTTTGGAATATTAAATATGGAGGCTTAGAAGACAAAGCTTGAAGATCAGAGTCTTCAAGCAGAGGTTATAACTATCAAAAAGATAAGTTTTCCATGTTAAGAACTTCAGTTCACATTTTGTTGCTGGTTCAAAGGGAGATGGAGTCAAAGCATGTAATACTAAACTTAAATCCCATGGTGAAGTTGGATCTTTAAAAGGTGGTCTCAGAAGAAGGATACCCCTTATAAAGGCCTTACACAGTTTTGAGGAAGCCAAGGTAGAATTGTTAATTCCTATATAAAAGTTAGAAATGGTAGCTAGTTAAACTTTAACAGTTGAGGAACTAGTCCCTTCATTAAAGTTTACTGCCATAAACTAAAGAACTTTTATGTATCGGTGCTGACAAGGGGTCAGTGTCTTTTTGTTGTGTCCAAAAACAAATCTTTTCCATTTACTTCTATAAATCTTCCAAGTGGAGGCTTTATGGAAGACAAAAAGTATATAACAGACATGGGAGGAGAGTCTAGGTTGTCTGGCTGTCAATGGAAGTGGAGAAACCATGTGATCAGCTTTACGTTTGAGAAGTCTGGATGATTCATGTCTGTTGGGTGAGACAGGAATTCTGGAAATGGATCCATAATACATGGAGGGTAAACTAGATGAGGCCAAAAAAAGGGGAACCAAATCTGATGAGGTCAATAAGGTGCAGTGAGGATGACTTTGCTCTTAAATTGAGATGGTTTCTGGAGAAATTTTTGGATTAAGGGAGTTGGAGGATACAAATAAGAGAGACTGAGGGGCCAGTCAGGAAGGAGACCATCTCTCAGTGACTCCCCGTGTGGGGGGATCAAAGCAAAGAACCTGCTTCACTTGTTGTTGAGGAGAGATGCAGAGGTCGCATCAAGGATGTCCCCATTGGCAGAATATCTTTTCCACAACTCTTATGTTGAGACACCTTTTGTGACGTAACAAAATGGACCTGCTCACCTTGTCTGCTATCATGTTGGATTTCCTCGGAATGTGTATTGCTTTCAGAAACTGATTGGGTGAGATCGCCCATTGCCACACTCTCAGAGCTTCTCCACACAAAGGTTAATATAGGGTCCCTCCTTGTTGGCTGATGTACCACACCACTGACATACTCGCAATAGTCCTGAAAGGGAGAGTCTTGAAAGGCCTGCAACGCTAGCAGTACTGCTCTCATTTCCAGGACATTGATATGTAAGTTGTACTCTTTGGGGGACTGTGTGCCTTGGACTGGCTTTCCCAAGAAATGCACCACCACCCCCCAATTTGGGAAGAGTCTGTCATCACTACTGCTTTGGGCTGAGGAAGAATGAAGGAACGACCTTGTAAAACCTCATCTGATCGAATCCACCACAAGAGGTGCTTTTTGCATGCCTGAGTTATCCTGGTCTGAATGAACAGTGGTTGATGTAGAATGGACCACTAAGTTGCTAACGTCGACTGACGAATTCTCATATGGTATCTAGAACTATCACAGCAGACATTGACCCTAAGGCTTGTAGAATTAATCGAGACGATAGACAAGAATTTTTAATTATCTTTCTGACTTGAAATCAAATAGTTTGCACCCTTGGTAATATGTTGAACAAGGCCTCTAGGAACTCTACTGTCTGTGATGGTTCTGAGATTTGTTGTGCCTGATGGTAGTACCTAGATGAGAGCAAATCTGGAGTACATATTCTCGAGCTTTTATCAGAAGATGCCTGGTCGAAGTGTCTATATGCAAAAAAGTAAGCCTACTACACCAAAGTCCAGACTCACAAGTTTAAAGACCAAAAAATGAAAATGATGAAGTCTGGAACGCCAGGCTGTAAAAACGCTGATTTTATGTATTGTAATGTCTGAGGAAGGGTTTTTAACCTGAAGGTGCTAATATTGTCTCTGGATTTCTACAATAAAACACATAGGTATATTTAAATCAATTCAGCACCAATCAAAATTTAGTAAACTACCCGCCTTTTCTTCAAGGCGGCTGGTTTAAGGGGAACAACCCCATTTAAACCAGGAAGCCTATCGGCTCCTAATTCAATAATCCATTTAGTCTCATTGTATTCAGTTTCATTCACCAAATTACCCCCCCCCCCTTTTTGATAGTTTTATCACTTGCAAAACCATAAAATTAAAAGAATGATTCTCGCTACATTTTATGTGCTGAAACAATGCATTATGAATATTTCCATTACGAATAGCTGACATGTGTTGTAGGATTCTTTCCTTTAGTTTACAATTGGTCTTGCCTACATAATATGAATGGCATGAAACACAATCAGCTAGATATACTATATTTCTTGTATGGCAATCTGCATACCCTTTTAACGAATATTTTTTACCTGTTGAGGGATGTTCAAATATATTGTTATTCCTAATAAACTGACAAGCTTTACAATGTCTGCATGAAGTGCCTTGTCGTTCTGTATACTGAGTAATGTTACTTTGTCTATCATTTCATAAAAGATCCTTTAAGTTTTTGCCTTGTTTAAAACTGAAATGGGGTGAATCAGTTAAGATACCACCTAAGCGATCATCTGTTAGTAATACCCTCCATTTCTGTTGTATGATGTCACACACCCCTTGTCTGTTATTACTATAATGGAAATTCACCCGGACAGGTTCCTCCATCCTACTTGCTCTACAAAAATTCTCATTACTATGTCTATTTGAAAACCATGGTTTCCCTCTCTCCTTTCTCTCAATATTACTCAGTTCAAGGGCAGGCTCTATAGTCCTTTACGTATATCATAAGTCTTTCCTGCATATCAGTGGATTCATTGATATAATCAGCATCTCTAGTGCATAATCGTGATGCTCTAAAGAACTGATTCTTTGCTATATTTCTGAACATGAACCTGGGATGCATACTATCATATGCTAATATAGTGTTTTTCCAGCAATCTTTTCTGAAAATTACAGTGTCTATAGTTCCATCTTCTGTTTTTTTAAGGCGAACATCCAAAAAATCTATATTCAAATCGGAGTATGCCACACTAAATCTTAAAAAATCTGTTGCAGATTCCAAATAGTGCACAAATTGATTTAACTCCTCTACCGAACCCGCCTATAAAATAAAAACATCGTCCACAAAACGCACATAATATTTAAGATGTACTTTCCATCTGTGGATTGTATGAAAAATGTTCTGATGCTCCCAATAGGCAAGAACCAAATTTGCGAAAGAATTCACACACGGTGTTCCCATCGCAATGCCCCTCGCTTGTCTATAATAAGTTTTCATACATAAAAATATTATTTAATATGAAATCCAATAATATAACTTGTTGGACCTCTTCCTCAGTCAATACTGATAGTTGTCTGGCATAGGACTGCACAGCTTCTAAGCCATATGCTTTTTCAATTACAGTGAACAAATTTACCACATCCATGGTTACAAAAATCAAGTCCTTGTGACCAGTATTAGACCCCAAATTATCATATAGCCCTTGTAGAAAATGAGGTGCGTCTCAATACAGTATCAAGTACTGCTAAGCACTTCTTCAACTTACACTCAACCCATAAGGAAGCATTTTCAGTTGCCCATTGACACCCTGAAACAATTGGTCTTAGGGGTGGATTCTCTAAATTTTTATGTATCTTAGGCAAAGCTTTGAATAAGGGTACTACAGGATGTTCAACATATACAAATTTAAACACATCTTTTTTTAACTGTTTACTAAGTTTGTACAATATCAATTTCTCTTTTACTTGTCTGATCAGCCCATTTATTTCATTCAGCATAAGTTGTTTATAGGTACTGGTATCACTTAATAAATTTAAAACTTTTGAGTGGTACCACTGCCTGTCCATCACCAACACGGCAGCACCTTTGTCCGCAGATTTTATTATTATTTCAGTATTAAATACAAGAGCTTCTAGGGCTCTTTTTTGCGAGCTATTTAGGTTAAAATATTTAACACCTGACCTCTTATTTAAATACTCAACCAAGTCAGCTTCACATAACTTCACAAAAGTATCAACTGCTGTGGATAGTGGTGGATTGAAATTGCTCAGTTGTCTTAATTCAAACAACCGAATAACTTTAACTCTACATTTCTTGCAAATAGTCTTAGGTCTAGTACCAATTCACTATAATTGAAATGCATGCTTGGAACAAAAGACAATCCCTTATTCAGTATGTACAGTTCATCATCAGACAAGATATATTTAGAAATGTTATAAACATTACATGTATTGTCAGTTGTGTTAATATAATTAGAACAGTCACCATTAAAAGTCATATCGAGACCTTCCTCCGTTTCACATTGCGGTTCTGCGATGTGCTCCTCATAAAATTCCCCTTATTTTTCACCAGGGCATGTAAGATATAAAAAGAGTTATTAGAAGTCTTTGGTCTTGCCCCCAAATTATTTCCGTAGATAATTCCATATTTGTTGTCGTTGGCGATGAAATGGAGGACATAGTAGCCACGCCCACTGGTTTTACAATGTTACTAATAGTAGGGCAGGATGATGACGAAACAGATGGCATTGTAGCACGTTGATCAATTCCATTTTCATCTCTACTGCCTACATTCTCACTATTTAAGATGGAAAGCTCTCCTCTAGTATCCCTCACCTGCGCATAGGTGTTTCTAGAGGTTGAACTGGTGTTGGTCTCACGCATATGTTGAAAATTAGTCCTCGTCCAAGTAAAAATTTGACCCTGGACAAAATCATTGAAGTCTCAGGCTAGTTTCTTTGTTTTTATCTGCTGTAACTTTAGGTCATAGCTAGCAGCAGAACAGTACAAGTCATTAAGTCTAGATTGATGGAAATCCTCCTTAAACCTCTCTTCGAGGTCTTGTTGTTGTCGTTGAACAGATGCCACAAGCTCATTCTCAATGGGTAAAAAGTTGTCTAAAAGTAAACGTAGATAGGAGAAACTAGTCTCCAAGTTTATTTGTTGCCATTTTGCTAATAAGTCAGGGTATTTCTCACCGTAAGTAGGCATACAAAGTACACGCATGCCCCTAGGTATTATTTTATAGTGTATACAAGCTTCAAAATGCAGCCGCTGCCACTGCAAATGTTTCAATCTCTACAAATCCTTCTCAAACTTATTGATACTGTCCATGAATGAAACATCAGTTTCCTCACCTTCACCCAAACCCAGATTAGCAGTGTTCAAAGTAGCTAGGTTTAAGCTCAAGACAGGATTGCTTCCAATTGTTATTGGCTTTGCTTTTTGTGCTACAGAAAGTATTTGTGGATGGTAATCCAATTCAACTGCAGTAGACATTTCAGCCATGTGTGCAGAGGCAATACACAAAACAGTCACCAAATGCCAAAAAGTAAGCCTACTACACCAAAGTCCAGACTCACAAGTTTAAAGACCAAAAAATGAAAATGATGAAGTCTGGAACACCAGGCTGTAAAAACGTTGATTTATTGTAGAAATCCAGAGACAATGTTAGCGCTTTCAGGTTAAAAACCCTTCCTCAGACATTACAATACATAAAAACATATATATTTAAATCAATTCACCATCATTTTCATTTTTGAAGTGTCTATATGAGCCAGTTGGTCCAAGTATGGAAACATCAGAATCCTTGCAGTCTTAAGTGAGCTGCTACTACTGCCATGCATTTGGTGAACACCTTGGGGGCTGTGGTGAGGCCCCCCCCCAGGCAGTACATTGTATTGGTAATAACTGGCTCTCTGCCAGAAGTGTAGGTACCTCCTGGATTGTCTGTTCATTTTTATGTGATAGTATGTATCTTGAAGATCTATTAAGTACATCCAGTCGTCCTTGTGCAGGAAAGGCAAAATAGACTGAAGTGTGACCATATGAAACTTTGTGTACTGAACTTATTTGCTCACGTTGCCGAGATCCAAAATTGATCTCCAGTCCTTTGTTTTCTTTGGCACTAAAAAAGAATCTTGAGTAAGTTCTGGACTCTATCTGGTCTGAGGGGACCTCTTGGATGACTCCTTTTCTAGCAGCTTTTTTATTTCTAAAGCTGATGATTTTTTGTGACTGGGTGGACCATCAGGAATTTTAGTTAATGTTGATGGAGGGGGTAGGGAAAAGGGAATTATATAATCTCTGGAAATAATCCTCTGTACCCATGTATCTTTTGTAATGTCTAGCCAAGCTCTCTGGTGTAGGGATATATGACCCAACTGCCTCCAGAGGTGGGCAATCAGGCCTCCTTTTAAGAGCGCTAATAGGGTCTGTCAGACAAAGAATCTCTGGACCTGTGATTCTGCAGGCCTCCTCTGCTGTGTGGGTGGTATCTTCTGTTAGAGTTCCCCCCTCTGCCCCTATGGGAATTATCTTCACGTGGATCTTGGAAAGCACCCTGGGACTTTCTGAACCACATTTTTGACCAACTCATTGATTACTAGACAAGGTTCTGTGAAGGGTCGAAAAATGTATGCCCACTGCAGAGTGGGTCTTACCATCTTGCTCACACATGGAAAGTGTGTCCTTTACCTTAGGGCCAAACAAAGCACTTCTACCAACGGGTGTATTGATGAAAGAGAACTTGAAGGGCTCCGCAAATCACACAAGCCCATTCAGGCATACCTCCTAATGGAAATGCCTGAACCCGCAGCCCTTGAGGTACCTTCAGCTGCATGCAAGAGGAGCATCATGGTCATGAACAAATTCACAATTAATTGTAGGGTAGCAAACTGTGAGGCAATAGAGCTTTGTGCCTCAGAAGTAGTGGCCCCAGAGAGGGATTTGGAGAGTTCTTTAATCAAATCCTTCTGCAATCTAGTGAAGTGTGCCAAATAATTCAGCGACCTAAGTGCAATGGTCACTGAAGCATATACACTCTTCCCAAATCTGTCCAATGCCCTGGACTCCCTGTTAGGGAATGGACAGACAAACTCTGTCCTGCAGGTTCTTTCTTTGTGGCTGCCACTACGACCATGGCATCTTCTGGTACTCCCTTGCTCCAAAACTATCTTCCTTTTGGTGGTGCCAGGATCCTGTATAGGCTATTGGAGATTGGCTCAACAGTGTTGGGTTCCTTCCATACCTACCTAGAGGTCAAATCAATGAGCTCATTAGTGAGCAGAGTCACAGAGGTAGAGGGGCCAGACTCAAAGGCTTCCAGGAATACAGATTCCTGTTGGGAAGAGTTATCAGTAGATCAACCACCATTTTGCCTGAGGACTTCCAGGATGTCTCCAAAGGAGATGTCATCAGGTGCTGATCTTAAGGACCCTTCCCCATCAGGATCGGTATCTTCGGTGACCAACTCCTGAGGAGACTCTAACTGCCTACTCTTGCACTTTCTCTTCCTAGGGACTTCTTCAGTGGGATGTTCCGGAGAAGTATTACAAGAAATAAGTATACCCTGATGGGTAGCCTGGAGACTTTGGGCTGGATGCTCCTGTAGAGTAGAGTGATGAGGCTCAAGGCACAAATAAATATGGGATCCAGAGGGCAGATATGAGGGGGAGGAACCGTCCATCCCCCAGAAGCAGAGAACACTCGTCCCACCACCTCAAAGGCACAGCACTCCAGGGAAAAGGAGGCTGATGGAGTAGAGAAGAGATGCTTCAAAACCACTGGCTCCCTCTGACCTGAAGGCAGTCCACACAAGGCATAAGTCAGGGCTGAGCTGTTCGTCCAATGCCTAGGCTGCAAGGGACAGAGATGACTCCAACAACTTTGGAATAGACTTTAACACTTTGGATCTGCCAATGACACTTCGGATCGGACATGTATGCCAATGGTGCACTCAGATAATGCATCACACTGAAGATACAATGATCTTCAGGTCTGACAAAGATGGTCCTGGAAGACTCTGATCCAAGGGCTCTGAAACCACAGGTCGGATTGGAGAAGGAGCAAAGATGGGCGGTATAGCACTAGTAAAGGTCTATAGACCTGAAAGGGTAGGAGCCAGGGGAATTCCCATCTGAATCTGTTTCGAGAAAAACTTCCTCATCATCCAATCCATGTCAGCTTCTGCCAACTCCAGGAAGAACGAAAGGATGAGGCTAGTGAAGGGGATCTGTAATGTCGGTGTCCCTCCAAAGGAGATGTCACTTGGGAAGGGAACAGATCCAAAGAGGACATATACCTAGTGGGGGGTAAATGCTTCAGATCTGAGGCTATTAGATACGCTGATGTAGACAGATCTGAAGATTAGTTTTCAGATCCGACCTTTTTGAAAATTTTCAAGCAGGCTCCGTTGTCAGTGTGACATAGGGAAAATACTGCCAGCCCAGCTATCTGGAATTTTGTAAATAATTCTATGTCACATGTGAATACTGATATGATTTGCATAGAAGTGTGATAGAAGAAAATATTGCCAGGCCAGCTATCTGGAATTTTGTAAAGAATTCTGTCATTTGTGAATAGTGATATGATTTATACAGAACTGTATGTTATGTACTAAGCTAAAATGTGACCACAGTGTACCCTGCTGGAACATAGAAGCTTAACTTACAAAACTTCAAGAAAATAAGTTGAAATTAAGTGTTTTAATATTGTGTTATGAAAGTTAGTTTCAATGCAGCAAGGAGATAGGATGTCTACAGCTAGAAGTTTTTCCATTGTCGTGAAAAAAAAAGTAAGTACTAGGTTTAAAATGTAAAGTATTTTATTGCTTTATGACTTCCTAGCAGCTACGTAGTTCTGAGCAAACATCCGAGAGATATGTACTTCTCACACAGAAATGTTAAAATTCTGTAAAGTTTCTGTTTAGCCTGGGAACTGAAGTCAGGTGACAAAGAGTGATGTCATCTAAGCTAATCCAGCAGTAATGTTTGATATTAATTTAAGAACTCTCTCAGAGAGAGACTGTCCATTTTGTATTTTGTCTTGGACTAGCAAGAACATCCACTCATCAGCACTACATCTGCACTTGTAAGTAAGACTGAGAGCATAGTACCTTCTTTTAGATATAGACAGAAATATAGCAAAGATTAGTTTAGATGTTTTCTGAATTTATTTGAGACTGTCCTGCACTGTTGTTTTAAAATATTTCCTGCAATTCTGAACTCTGAAATACCTGTGTTGGACTGAATGAGTATTGTCTTGTTTTTTTATTATTTACTATTAAATATATTTAAACCTGGCTTTGTGGCTGACATTCGTGAGAACTACCTTCTGTGTGGAGTCTGCATGTCCTCCCGTGGTCGAGTGGCCTCCAAAAGATATGCAAAATGGGTGTTCCTTTGCTGAAGGTTGGGCATCGGGTTGGCAACTCGGCACCATAGAAATAGACTGCCAATCATTAGTGGACCGGAGTTCCGTTGTGGTGACCCCTAACCAGGAAAAGCCAAAAAGGCAAACAACAAACTTAAGCTTCTAGAGTACTTGCATATGTATTTGGTGACACTGTACAGTTCACTCCTAAATAGCCTTGCAAGTCTTGTTACTATTATCCAAATGGTAGTGTTGACCATTACACAGTAGGACTGGATACCCTTTGTAAGGGCCTTATAGTAGCTAATAAAGAGTTGGTTAGTGGCAGAGGGGCATAGTGAGTACACTTGTGACAGCCATTCCCAGGTGTGTGTGTGTGTGTGTGTGTGTGTGTGTGTGTGTGTGTGTGTGTGTGTGTGTGTGTGTGTGTGTGTGTCAGCTACTTGGGCAGGGACACAATGCACTGGTTGGACAGAGAGGGTGCTGAAGGTTTTGGCTTGACCACTTGGCTGAGACCTTAACCCTATAGCTGTGCCAGTGGGGAGTCTTATTGGGGGTTTGGAGAAAGAGAGACAAAAAACAGCCCCAGACTGCCTGTGATTTCTGTGTGCTCTTAAGGGAAATTGCACTTTACTGTGTGTGTACGTGTCATCCTCCCATTGTGTACGTCCCTCAATGTTGTCAGTGGTGAGGACTGAGACTCCCTGATTATTGGGCCAGTGCAGGAGCATCACATATTAATTGGTAGGCAGTGGTCAGATATCCACATTGCATATTAATTGGCTTGTAGTGGTGTGGATATTCAATTCCAGTAGCCTGTGTATAGTGGTCACTGAAAGTGTTTGTACTCTCAAATTATTTTTTTTTGTTAGCTTAGTTAGTCAGGAAGAGCAGGCAAGCATGTCAGCAGAAGAGTATGACAAGCTGACAAGGAGCTAGTTGGCTGAGATGTGCCAGGCTAAAGGACTGGTGCATACCCCACTGACTAAAGCAGACATGACTGCAGCTTTACTCACAGCTGCATCACAGGATAACAACCAGGACAATCAGACTAACCTTGGAGATGTACAACTCTCAGAATATGGACAGCTCAGCCTTTCCACAGAGGACTTAAAAATCCATCTGGAGTTAAAATAGACTTGAGCTGGAGGCCAAGCATTTGGAAACAGAGGCAGCAGATACTGAGACATCTAGAGACTGAGGAAAATGAGAAACTGCAACGTCTGAAGGCTGAGAAAAATGAAAAACTGTAACATCTGGAAGCTGAGGAGAAGTGACAGGCAGAGGCAACATGAAAAGGAGATGTTGACTCTTCACCACAGTTATGGAGGTAATGGGGAAGGGAGTAACCGAACCCCAGAAGCAAAAAAGATCAGTAAATTTCTTCCACAATTTACAGAGGGGGATAATTTTGATAGTTTCATGCATATGTTTGAGAGAGTATGTAAACAGTATAATGTTGACCAAGGGCTCTGGGTATGGCTTCTAACCCCCTTACCCCATGGTAAAGTAACTGAAATTTCTAAACTGTCTAATGCTGATTGCTTAAATTATAATAGAGTCAAAATGTGTTTGTTAAAATGTTTTAAGTTAACACCTGAAGCTTATAGGAAAAAATTTCATGAGCATGGACACAAGGCAGATGTGTGTGTAAATATATTGTTGAACTAAGCATTTATTTTCATAGGTGGGTGAGTTGATGTCAGGTCAGCACTTTTGAAGGGCTGGCAAACCTTTTGATGAGGGAACAAGCCCTTGGCACTTTGCCTGAGGACATGAGAATCTGGTTAGTTGATAGACAATGCAGTATTGCAGATGAGTTGGGGGAAGAAGGGAGACATATACCTAGCAAGCAGGGCATCACTGCACAGGAAAGGGACACCCAGTGCTGCTCATGGGTCTAAGGGAATCCATGGTGGGCAGCCCAGTCTGCCCCAACAGAGTCCACCAGTAGTAGGGGAAGCCACTAGCGCAGGTACACATCCAGGACCAAGGGTTAAATGTTTTAAATGCAACCAGTGGGGCCACGTAGCATATAGATGTCCACAGAGGCAAGGTGGGGAACAAAAGGTGGGAGAGCCAGTAAGTGGGAATGACAAAATGCCAGCAGTAAGTTGTCTTGAGACAACCAAGGTGCCAAACTACCACAAGAGGTTATATCCTATCTTAGTGGAGGGGAAATAGGCCACTGCTAAGCAAGAGACAGCCTCCGACATAACCGTTGTGAAGCCTGCAGTGGTTATAGAGGAGCACTACTTGTCTGGTCAGTCTACTCCAGTCAGAGCTTTAGGAGGGACCCCATTCCAAACACATTTGGCTAGGGATCACCTTGATTGGGAGGGTGGAAAAGGAAGTCAGCAAGTAGGTGTGTTTGAGGATATCCCTGCAGATGTCCTAATAGGGAATGACTTTGATAATGCAGTACCATGTGTGCATGCAGTTACATGCAGTCAGGCTTGGAGACAACCATGTGGGTTTGGTAGCCTGGTGGAGACCCAGACAGACTGCACACTTGCAGCCAGGACTGGTGAGGTGTTTACTTCAGGGAGGGAGCTACCCTGCAGCACTGAGACTGAAGGTGAGCCACAGCTGTTTGTGGGTACTGATGTTCCCTTGGACAGAGTGACTGCATGGGCATAAGTGAGTAGTAGTACCCAGGCTTACAGTGAGGCACCGCTGTCAGAGGATACCAGACTTCCTGTGGAAGGGGAGCTGGGAGGGTTACAAAGAGACAGTTGAGAAAGGCTCAGCTCTCAGACCCTAGATTACAAGGCCTGAGAGAGATAGCCAGTGAGACACCTGATTCTCAAGAGAAGGGGGTAATCTGTATACTGGACAAAGGGTTACTGTATAGAGAGTGGACCCCTGAGGGAGGACTAGAGGGTAAGAGAATACAGCAGTTGGTAGTGCTCAGAGCCTACCATCTGGAACTTCCAGCCATAGCCCATGATATTCCCTTTGGAGGTCATATCGGCATGAAACATACAAAGAGAAGCATTAATGCAAAACATTTATTGGCCTGGGATTTCCACAGATGTAACAGGGTACAGCAGGACCTGTGAGCAGTGCCAAAAGGTAAGCAAGGCAGGAGGCAAGGTGACAGCTCCTTTGATGCCTTTGCCTGTGATTGAGCAGCCATTTCAGAGGATAGCTATGGATGTTGTGGGGCCTCTGAATACACCAAGTTCCACAAGGAAAAAGTATATCCTAGTAGTAGTAGATTATGCTACCAGATACCCTGAGGCAGTGGCTCTGTCCTTCATTAAGGCAGAGAAGGTGGCAAATGCTTTGTTAGAGACTTTCAGCAGAGTGGGTTTCCCCAAAAGAAACACTGAATGACAGAGGTGCCAATTTAATGTCAGACCTGCTGGCTTGTCTGTGGAAGCACTGTGAAATGAAGCACCTAAAGACCACCCCTACCATCCCCAGACTAATGGTCTTGTTGAAAGGTTAAACTCTTCACTCAAGCCCATGCTATGGGCATTTGCAGAGCAGTTTAAGACGAAGTGGGACAAATATTTGCTACAACTGTTTGCTTACAGAGAGATTCCCCAGGAATGCACAGGTTTTTCACCCTTTGAGTTGTGTATGGGCATAGGGTGAGGAGACTTCTAGATCAGATTCAAGATGAGTGGGAGGGGGAGTGTGAATCCCACAAGAAGTCTGTTGTGGCATGTCCTAAAGTTCAGGACAAGGCTCAGGGAACTCATGGGCTTGGCTCAGGAGAACCTGGCAAAGGCCCAACAGCAGAAAAAGGTTTGGTATGACAGGAATGCTCGAGCAAGAGATTATGCTGTAGGGGAAGCAGGTAATGGCTCTCATTCCTGTCAGACACAACAAGCTGCAGGCAGCTTTGGAGGGACCCTACAAAGTGGTAAGGAAGGTCATTTATGTTAACTACATGGTATAACTGCTAGGGAGGAGGTAGGGACACAAATTGTACCATGTTAACATGATGAAGCCTTACCATAATAGGGAGGAAAGTACAGTTTTGTACCTACCATAAATGTAGATGTCCGATAGATATGCAACTGCAGTCATAACATATGGGTTGTCCTGCCTCAGGCAGCCCTCGGTTGGCCGAATTCCAAAGTCTGGGTCCGGCATCGGCTGGTGTCGCCTCCTCTCCGACGTCACAACGGCTGGAGTTTAAAGGCATCGGCCGACGCCATCTTCTTCAGTGTTTCTTGCCCCAGATGCCAGGTGCCCTCCTAGGAAGGCTAAATTTGGTAAATGGATAAAATAATCCCAAACATGCACAACAGTAATAAACAGATACACCACAGGAGATACCCCCAGCTGAAGGGAAGAGGGGTAGGGACCCAAAAAGAAGGATACAGAGGGGTAGGAGGGTGGGAAAATCCGACTGCAGTTGCATATCTATCGGACATCTACATTTATGGTAGGTACAAAACTGTACTATGTCCTTCAAGAATGCAACTGCAGTCATAACATATGGGTTGAGTACCATAGCCAAGCTGGGGGTGGATGGAACTATGATAAAGATGGTGTAGCTAAAATCCCCTGCAGGACTGCCGAAGCAAAGCCTGCTCGGGATCTGGAGTATAAGGGCAGGTTGTAGTGCTTGGTAAATGTATGCACGGAGCTCCATTTAGCAGCTTCTAAAATGTCCTTTGTTGCCACTCCTCTTAGGAAAGCTGTGGAAGTGGCTATAGCTCTGGTGGAATGTGGCCTAATATTGGCTGGCACACCTTTTCCATGGAAAGAATAGCAAAATCTGATGCAATGTCCAATCCATTTTGAAATTGTTTGCTTGGAGATTGCTTTTCCTTGTACTCCAGCAGCATAGGCTACAAACAGCTGGTCAGACCTTCTGGTGGCCTTAGTTCTGTCCAAGTAGTAGCGTAATTGTCTGTGTATGTCCAAAGTATGCAGTAGTTTTTACCCCTTATTTTGAGGATTGGGGAAGAATGCAGGTAGATGAATAGCTTGATTTAGAGACAACCTGGAAATTACTTTTGGCATGAATGTAGGATTGGTTCTTAGAGAGACTCTGTCTTGATGAAAAATGAGGAAGGGGGGCACTGCCATGAGTGCCTGTATCTCCGAAACTCTTCTTGCAGAGGTGACTGCCAATAAGAAGGCCGTCTTCCATGACAGAAATTGCATTTCTGAGGTTGCTGCTGGCTCAAATGGAGGGAGAGTTAGTTTTTCCAACACATAGTTGAGGTCCCATGCAGGTACTGGCTGTTTTCTGGGAGGTTTGATATTCTTTATCCCTCTTGGAAACTGTCTTAGCAGAGGATGCGAAAACACTGGAGGGTCACAGTTGTATTTTGCTGAGATTGCTGAGGCATGAATCTTTATTGAGGAGTATGAGAGTCCAGTATGAAATAGTTCTGTCAAGTATTCTAATATTTGAGGTATACTCAGTAATGCTGTGTCCTGACCCCTGTTGGCATTCCAGATACTGAATCTCTTCCACTTGGCTGAATAGGTTTTTCTGGTGGAAGGTCTGCGTGCTTCCAGCAAGATCTCTTGAACAGATTTGGAAAGAGAGTTTGGTGTTGCAGTCATGGTAGCCTCCAGGCTGTCAGATGCAATGTTTTCAGGTCTTGATGTACAGTCCTGTAATTGTGTTGAGTTAGGAGCAGGGGCCATAGGGTCAGAGGCCATGGTTTGGTCAGAGTTATGGACAATAGCAATGGGTACCAGTGTTGCTTCGGCCAGTCTGGAGCTATCAAGATGCCTGTTGGTTGTTCTGCTTTGATCTTCAGTATCACCTTGGTCAGCAGAGGCAGGGGAGGGAATGCATAATTTTTTAGAGAATTCCAGCTGAAGGAGAGAGCATCCGTTTTCCAAGCTAGAGGGTGGTGAGTCCTTGTGCAGAACTTTTCCAGGTGATGATTTAAGTGGGAAGCAAAAAGATCTACGTCCGGTCTTCCCCATGTCCTTGCCAGTTGAGAGAAAATGTGAGGGTGCAGCATCCATTCGTGCGGATCCATGAAATTTCTGCTCAGATTGTCCGCCAGTACATTGTCCTTGCCTGGTACAAACTGGGATTGTAAATGTATCCTCAGGCTCAGGGATTTTTCCCAGAGAAGCATTGTTAGTCTGCAGAGGGGGTAAGAATGAGTGCCTCCCTGCTTGTTTATGTACCACATGACAGTAGTGTTGTCTGTCCTTATTAGCAAATGTCCCTGTTTTAGTGTTTTTTTGAAAGTCTCGATGGCATGTATCACTGCCAACATCTCCTTTTGGTTTATGTTCAGATGTCTTTCCTTTGGCGTCCAAAGACCTTGAATGCATCTGCCCTCCATCTGCACCCCCCCATCCATGGTCTGAGGCGTCTGTTGTTATCATTTGGTCTGCTTGAGGTCTGTTGAAAGGCATGCCTTCGTTTAGTTGACTGGCTTGAGCCCACCATAGAAATTCCTTCTGCAGACATGGAATAAGTGGGATTATGTCCTCTAGGCTGTTGTTGTGTTGAGACCATAAGTTTTTTAAATACCATTGCAGCTTTCTCATATGAAGTCTTGCCAAAGGTATCAGAAGGATGCAAGATGCCAAGAAACCCAGGGCCTGCAGGATTTTCCTTGCAGTCAGCTGGGAAAGCTTTGCTAGGCCTTTGAAGTACTCTGGTAAATGCTGCTGTTTTTCCTCTGTGAGTTAGGCCATTTGTTTTTCCGTGTCCAGTTTGGCTCCTAGGAATATAATTTGTTGGGATGGTAGTAAGTTTGACTTCTGAATGTTGACTGTGTATTCCAAGGCCTGCAGTAGATGCATGACATAGTCCAAATTCCCTTTTAAGGTTTGTTTGTTGTCTGCTTGTATGAGGCAGTCATCCAAGTAGGGGTATATTTGAATCCCCTGCAGTCTGCAGTGTGCCACTACTGATGCCAGGCATTTCGTGAACACTCTGGGCGCAGTAGATAAGCCAAACGGCAATGCTGAGAATTGATAATGCTCTGTCCCTGCAAGAAATCTGAGGTATCTTCTGCAGCTTTGTCTGATTGGGACATGCAGGTATGCCCCCTTGAGGTCCAGAGTGACCAGCCAAGACCCCTTGCCCAACATGGGAAGAAGTTGCTGCAATGTCAGCATTTTGAACTTTGGCACAATGAGGAAAGTGTTTAGAGTTGACAAGTCCAGTATGGGTCTCCATTTGTTTTCTTTTCTTGGAACAAGGAACAGTCTTGAATAAAATCCCTGGCCTTGTTCCTGAGGAGGAACCCTTTCTATTGCTTTTATACTTAATAGCTTGGAAACTTGAGTGGGTGCCTCTGCCCTTTGATGATGTGGCAGGTTTGGCATGCCTTGTTTTATTGGTAATGTGTGGAAGTGGAATCTGTAACCTTTGTCTATCAAATCCAGAATCCAATTGCCCTTGGTTAAGTTATGCCAGTTTTGTGAGAATAAGGCTAATTTTCCGCCCAAAGGTGCTTCTTTTTGAACCCTTGCAGGCGGTACGAAAATCAAGTCATTGTGATTGTCCTTGTGGTGCAGCTGAATTGTCTGCACCACTTCTTTGATTTGGAGGTTGCCATTGGCGTCCCCTGTAAGATCCTTGATATTTCCCTCTACCTCGGGCACGTCTGCTTTTTCCCCTTTGAAACTTGTCAGAGCCGGGGAAGGACCAATTCTTGGAGGGCAGTTTCTGCTGAATCTGGGTGGCTGAACCTGAAGGAAATCCTTGACTGTCTGTACTGACTTTGCTTTTTCCTCTATGGATTTCAATACATCTTGTGCAGTAGTACCAAAAAGCTTTTGTTTTTCCAAAGGTGCATCCAGTAACTTTACTTTAACATGGTCAGGCAAAGACTGATCCTTCAACCAAGCATGTCTACGTATTACAGCCCCAGTCATAGCTGCCCTACATGAAGCTTCCAGTGCATCATAACCGCACTGCAGAAAATGGTTATTAACCTGCTGAGTGTTATGAATATGATCCTGCAGTGCCTTTTTATCAATAGGCTCAGGAGAGGCTAACTTTTTCTGTAAATCATCCAGGAGAAAATCTTGGTACTGAAACATGTGAAAAAGGCAGTTAAGAGACCTCATGGCTAGGATAGTAGAGGTATATACTTTTTTACCCCATCTCTCCAGGGACCTTGCTTCTCTGTCAGCTGGCAGTGGGTTTTTGGCAGAGGAGGAAGCCACTCCCTTGGGGCCCTGTGAAATAGTTTCTAGGTCCACAGAGTGAGCCTTAAAAAGGTGCTTGTGAGTGTCAGGGACCCTGTAATATCTGTCCGGCTTGATAGGAGCAGGAGGAAGAGAATCAGGGTTGGCACTGGAGTCAGAGAAAACATCATCCAAAACATCCATAACTGGAGGGATAGCCAAGGGTCTGTGCTGGGGAAGCTTGAGGAAAGTATGAAGCCTTTTCCTGGAGTCAGAGAATTCCTGACCCTGCCATTGAAAATGTTCCCTCATGGAATGCAGGACTTCACCAAAAGAGAAATCCTCTGGAGGGGAGGCAGAGGGAATTGATTCCTCAGCATCAGAGTCCTCGTAGGCCTGGAAGGGTTCTTCTTGGGTATCAGAATGCTCAGAATCCCCAGAGACTTCATCCGAGGAGAGGTCGTCTGCCTGCTCAGCTCTAGGCCTTTTTTCTGCAGGTGGCTGAGAACCCCTGTCCGGATGAGGCTGAGACCCCCTGATAAGGGAAATAAGATCTGCAGCCAGAGACATGATCTGCTTATCAGATGAAGGGGCCTGGCAGGTTTAGGATGGGCCTTGGCCTGACTGGCAGCCTTAGCACATGCAAAGGCCTTGATGGACATGGAAACAGGAGGCCTAGCAGCCCCACGTGCAGGCGTTACCTTGTCCACCGGAATGGTGTCGGATAGATCCAAAACTTCGGTTTCCGGAGGAAAATCCACAACCGGCACCGGAGAGATCTCAGAGACCGAAGGTCGTGTTAACGCTGTGTCGTCGGCCTGGAGCGGTTGATTTACCACTTCCGAGGGGACCGGAGCGCTAGCAGAGGATTTAGGAGTAGCATCGGTAGTGGACGCGGGCCGAGGATGTCGGTCCCGGTCCTTGCGTTTTTTAGCAGATTGGGTTGTCGGTTGATCCGACGGCATGAGATACGCAAAGGATTCACCGAAAAAGTCCTCGGCGAATTCTGCCCGGCGCCTGAGAGTGCGCTTATTAAAGCAAGCACAGGCAGCACAGGCCGAGACGTCGTGGTCTGGGCCCAGGCAAGGAAGGCAAAGAGAATGGAAGTCCTTATGAGGTATTTGTTTACCACAAGACAAACAATTATTAACTTTCTCAATTTGTTCTGACATCGGCTGAGGCAAGAATAAATGTTCCCCAATGGGGTACTTAGCTTTTAGATGACTTCGGTACTGAAAACACAGGAGCTGACCGACCGGCACTTGCGAACTGCTTCTGCTTCGGGCACCGCGCGGCAAGAAAGACTGGAGAAGATGGCATCGGCCGATGCCTTTATACTCCAGCCGTTGTGACGTCGGAGAGGAGGTGACACCAGCCGACGCCGGACCCAGACTTTGGAATTCGGCCGACCAAGGGCTGCCTGAGGCAGGACAACCCATATGTTATGACTGCAGTTGCATTCTTGAAGGACATCTTGTGCTAAGTATTGGCAATAGAAGGCAGGAGGAGTCTGAGGAGGATCTATGGCTACAGGGAACCAGCCAACAAAATCCCACATTATTATGGTGGAGCCTAAGGTTGGAGGCCTATGATGAGACAGTGCAGCACTTTGAAATTACTGGTGTCAGCAATGCCAAGGCAGCTGGAATCTCAAGACAGGGTATGGGGTAGTGTATTCCCAGACAGGTTCACCCTCTCAAGCAACGTTTCTCAAGGGTCACTTGAAAAACTAGCTTGAGTATTTGGGGGGAAGAAATGTGACATAGGGAAAATACTGCCAGCCCAGCTAGCTGAAATTTTGTAAATAGTTCTATGTCACTTGTGAATATTGATATGACTTGAATAGAAGTGTGACAGAAGGAAATACTGCCAGGCCAGCTATCTGGAATTCTGTAAATAATTCTATGTCATTTGTGAATACGGATATGATTTATACAAAACTGTATGTTATGTACTGAGCTAAAAAGTAACCACAGTGTACCCTGCTGGAAAATTGAAGATTAACTTACAAAACTTTAAGAAAATAAGCTAAAATTAAGTGCTTTACAATTGTGTTATAAAAGTTAGTTTCAATGCAGCAAGGAGATAGGGTGTCTAGAGCTAGACATTTTTCTGTTGTCTTGAAAGAAAAATTATTACTAGGTCTAAAATGTAAAATGTCTTACTGCTTTATGACTTCCTAGCAGCCTACACAGTTCTGAGCAAACATCTGACAGATGTGTAGTTCTCACACAGAGATGTTAAAATTCTGTTAAGTTTCTGTTTAGCTTGGGAACTGAAGTCAGGTGACAGAGAGTCATGTCATCCAAGCTAACCCAGCAGTAATGTTTGACATTAATTTAAGAACTCTCTGAGAGACTGTGCATTTTGTATTTTATCTTGGACCTAGCAACAACAGCCACTCAGCACTACATCTGCACTTGCTGTAAGTAAGGCTGAGGGCATAGCATCACTTTTAGATATATATATATATATATATATATAGTAAAGATTAGTTTAGATATTTTCTGCATTTATTTGAGACTGTCCTGCAATGTTGTTTTAATATATTTCCTGTGATTCTGAACTCTGAAGTAATTGTGTTGGATTGAATGAATATTGTCTTGTTCTATTATCATTTATTATTAAATATATTTAAAGCTATCTTTGTGACTGATATTTGTGAGACATATTTAAGCTCTTAAGAGTACTTGCATATGTATTTGGTGACACTGTACAGGTCACTCCTAAATAGCCTTGCAAGTCTTGGTCAATACTACCATTTGGACAATAGTAACATTGGACAGTAGGATTGGACACCCTTTGTAAGGGCCTTATAGTAGCTGATAAAGAGTTGGTTGGTGGGCAGTGATAACTACCTTATAGTCTGATAAGAAGGGGCATAGCTAGTAAACCTGTGCCAGCCTTTCCCAGTGTGTGTGTGTGTGTGTGTGTAAATCAAATCTCAAAGTGTGTGTGTCAGCTACTTAAGCAAGGACATGAAGCACTGGTTGGACAGAGAGGGTGCTTGAGATTTTGGCCTGACCACTCGGCTGAATTCCTAACCCTATAGCTGTGCCAGTGGGGACTGGGGAGTCTTACTGTGGATATGGAGAAAGAGAGAGAAACCAGCCCCAGACTGACCGTGATCTCTGTGTGCTCTTAAGGGAAAAGTATAGTTGTGTACACTTACCATAAATGTACATGTTCAAGTGTATTCACTGTTGCAGTCATCACACTTGGTTTATCTGCCTGCAGGTAGCCCTCAGTGGGCCCAAATACCAGACACTTAGTATTTCTGCTTCGGTTGCTGTCACTCCAGGACTGATGTCAGGTCATCAGGGATATAAAAACAGGCAGCTGACGCCATTACATCAGTTTTTCTTGCCCCAATTGTCAGGAGCTCCCTAACAGGGAGCTAAGCTATGGTGGGAAAATCACCACCAGTAAAAAGTAAATACCAATACCCCTGCAAGGAGTGAGTAACATGCACAGAGAAGAGAGAGAGAGAGAGAAGGGGGCTGGAGGGAGGGGGAAACCAGGACTGCAACATTGAATACACTCTAACATCTACATTTATGGTAAGTGTACACAACTGTACTATGTTCTTCATTTTTCACTGTTGCGGTCATCGCACTTGGGTTGATTCCCAAAGCTGAAGAAAGGGTGGAGGCAGTCAAGAAAGCTGAAGAAAGGATGGAGGCAGTCAAGAAGAGTTTGGGTTGGCTAGTATGCCCTGCAGGACTGCAGTTGCAAAACCTGCCTTGGATTTGGAAAATATAGGCAGGTGGTAATGCTTGGTGAATGTGTGTACAGAACTCCAGGTAGCAGCCTCCAGAATGTCCCTGGTAGGGACTCCCCTGAGGAATGCTGTAGAGGTAGAAGTTGCCCTAGTGGAATGTGTTCTGACCCCCTGAGGGGTTGATTTCCTATGGTGTTTTGTATTTGAAATGGATACAGTGTGCTATCCACTTGGAAACTGTCTGTTTTGAAATGGCCTTGCCCTCTGCCCCCGGTGCAAAGCTGAGTAATAACTGGTCAGATTTCCTGAAGGGCTTAGTCTTATTCAGGAAGAATCTGAACTGTCTGTGCATGTCCAAGGAGTGCAGGATCCTTTCCCCTTTAATTTGAGGATTAGGGAATAAGGTTCGTAAATGGATAGATTGGTCGAGAGCCACACTGGACACCACTTTAGGCATAAAGGAAGGATTAGTCCTGAGGGAGACCCTGTCAGCATGAAAAATAATGAAGGGTTCCACAGCCATCAGTGCTTGTAGCTCAGGCACTCTTCTAGCTGAAGTGACGACCAGAAGCAATGCTGTTTTCCAAGAGAAGAATTTTAACTCTGCTGATGCTGCAGGCTCAAAAGAGGGTAGCGTGAGCTTTTCCAGTACAAAGTTAAGGTCCCAAGCAGGGGTGGGTGTTCTTCTTGGTGGCCTTAAGTTGTTTGCCCCTCTCAGGAACTGTTTGATGAGAGAGTGAGAGAAGAGGGGTGGCTCAGTGTTGTAATGAGCCAAGATGGCAGAGGCATGGATCTTAATGGAGGAGAATCATAGGCCTTTGTGGAGTAGATCTGCTAAGTAATCCAGGATTAGAGGTAGGGAGGGCAAGGTTGTGTCCTCTCCTTTAGCTTGAATCGAGGAGTTGTACCTTTTCCAGTTATCTGCATAGGACTTCCTTGTAGTGGGTCTTCTGCATTCATGAATGACGTCCAGCATCTGTTTGCTTAAGCTGGTCACTGGGAGAGAATTCAAGGAATAAGCCAGGCTGCAAAATTCAAGCTTTGCAGTTGCGGATGCAAGACCTTTCCCCCCTGCTGAGTGGGAAGGTTCGTGCTCTGGGGTAGGTGCCAGGGTGGCACCAGTGACAGGGTGCACAGTAGTAGATACCAGTGCTGGCATGGCCAGTCCGGGGCAATCAGGATTGCCCTTGGTCTGTCCTGTCTTATCTTGAGCAATATACCTGAGAGAAGGGGCAGAGGGGGAAATGCATAAATTGAGAGGTTTACCCACTGGAATGATAGGGCATCCACTTTCCAGGCCCTGCCGTGAGATGTCCTGGTGCAGAATTTGTTGAGCTGATGATTACAGGGGGAGGCAAAGAGATCCACCTCCTGGGTCCCCCATTTCTGAATCAAAAGGCTGAAAGTGCTGGGCTCTAATTGCCACTCATGTGGGTCTAGTAGATTTCTGCTTAAGTCGTCTGTCAGTGAGTTTTGCTTACCTGGCAGGAATTGAGCTTGCAGATGGACCTGCATGTCCAAGGCTGTGTTCCACTGGTCATGGCTAGCCTGCAGAGTGGGTAAGAGTGGATTCCCCCCTGCGTGTTGATGTACCACATAACTGTGGTGTTGTCTGTTTTTATTAGCAGGGGTCCTGGTGAGAGAAGGGATCTGAAAGTTGTTAGAGTATGCTGAACAGCTAGCATCTCTTTTTGGTTGATGTGCAGATGAATTTGACTAGGGCTCCAGTGGCCCTGAATACACTTGTCCAGGTGTGCTTCCTGGCATAGTCTGAGGAGTTTGTGGTTAGGATCTGGGTGGTGTGGGGTTGAGTAAAGGGAAGTCCCTTGTTGTAGTTGCATGCTGCGACCACCAAAGAAACTCTGTCCTTAGACAAGGTATGATAGGAATGACAGTTTCCAGGTCATGGGAATGTTGGCACCAAAGAGTTTCCTCATATGCATTCTGGCATATGGAATTAGTAGGATGCAAGAGGCCATGAACAGAGGGCCTGCACGATTTTTCTTGCGGATAGCTGGGTTCTGATGGCCATTTGAGTAAAGTAGCCTGTGAGAAAGGCTTGTTTTTCTGGAGTAAGGAATGCCATTTGGGATGCTGTGCCCAAGCTTGCTCCCAGGAATACAATCTTTTGACTGGGGACTAGTTTTGATTTCTTTTTGTTGATAGTGTACCCCAGGGAGGTTAGAAGGTTTTTACAAATGTCAGGTGCTGCAACAGCACTTCCTGACTGACTGCCTGAATCAGGCAGTCATCCAAGTATGGGTAAATTTGAATCTTTCTCTGTCTGCAGTAGGCAATGGCTGGAGCCAGGCATTTTGTGAATACTCTGGGAGCAGTGGATAAGCCAAAGGGAAGTGCAGAGAACTGATAATACATAGAGCCTGCCCTGAAGCATAGGTATTTCCTGCATGAGGCCCTGACAGGGATGTGCAAATAGGCTTCATTTGGGTCTAGGGTGGCTAACCAGGCATCTTTAGACAGCATAGGAAGAAGTTGCTGAAGGGTGAACATTTTGAATTTTGGTACCACCAGGAAGGTGTTTAGAATGGAAAGATCTAGGATTGGGCACCAAGTGCCCTCTTTTCTGGGTACCAGGAAAAGTCTGGAATAGAACTCTTGCCCTATCTGTTCTGCAGGAACAGGCTGAATAGCCCTTACAGAGAGCAGGAATTGAACTTGGTTTTCTGCCTCTGACAATTGGTTTGAAGAAAGGTCTGGGAACCATTCTGGGGTTGGCAGTGAGTGGAAGTAAAATTTGTACCTCTGGGATACAATGTTGAGGATCCATCAGTCTTTGGTGATGTAAGTCCAGTTTTTGGCATGATGGCCAATTTTTCCTCCTAGGGGAATGAGCAGTTGGGCAGAGGTGGGGAATGGAGTTGAGAAGTCATTGTGAATTATTTCTGTAAGGGGGTGGCTTAGCACTCCCTGTTTTTGAAGTGGAGGCTCTCCATTGCTAAGATCTCTACATACCCTGAGACTGTAGTCTGGGGGGGTCTATTTCCCTGGGTCTAAAGATGGCCTTGAGGGAGCTGGAAAGGACCAATGCTTTGAGGGGCAATGCCTACTAAATCTAGGAGGCTGTACTTGCAAGAAATCTTTGACTGTCTGCATAGACTTAGTTTTTTTTCCATCTTTTTAAGAACCTCTTCTGCTTTGGTGCCAAACAGATTGTCCTTGTTCAAAGGAGCGTCTAGTAATTTTGATTTGACATGATCTGGCAAGGTCTGGTCCTTAAGCCAAACATGCCTTCTCAGTAGAGAACCAGTGACTGCTGCCCTGCAAGATGCTTCTAGGGCATCAAAGCCACATTGCAAAGTATGCTTGCTGACTTGGCTTGCAGAATGCATAAGCTCTTGTAATTCTTTATTTTCTGCACAATCTGTAAAAGTAGCTAATTTTTGCTTAAGTTCTATGATATGTTGTTGGTGAAACTGGCAATTCAAAGCCCTAATGGCGAGAGTTGCAGAGGTGTATACTTTCTTACCCCCATCTGTCTAAAGCTCTGGAATCTCTGTCCGAAGGGGTGGGATTCTTAGCTGTAGTTGCTCTGATACCTTTAGGCCCCTGGGAGATGACCTCTGGGTCAGCAGTAAGATTTTTGAAAAGGAATTTGTGAGAGTCAGGAACTCCGTAGTACCTGTTGGGTTTCCTAGGAGCAGGGGGTAAAGTATCAGGAGTTAAACTGGATTCCATAAAGACATCATCCACAACATCCAGGACTGGGGGTATTGCTAAAGGCCTATGTTGTGGCAAATTTAAAAATTCTCAGAGTCTCTTTTTGGACTGAGGATAGTCTTGGCATTCCTAATGGAAATGCTCTGTTAAAGTATGTAAGGTTTCATCAAAATAAAAATCCTCTGGAGGAGAAGCAGAGGGAATTCCTTTGCATCTGAATCCTCATAAGCAGATAAAGGCATGTCTTCATAATCAGATACCTCAGAGTTGGACTCTTGGTCTGTTAAAGCTGCTGGGGACTGGTCTCTTTTTCTCTTAGCAGAGGAAGACTGACTTCCCCTAATTAGCATAATAAGGTATTTTGCCATTTTAAGCATTTGATGTTGTAGTAAGGAAGCAGGTGCTTGAGTTTGGGTCATCTTTTTTTAGGCGTAGCTCGTACTCTTGGCGTTAAAAACTCAGTAGTTTTAGACAGAACTGAACACGCGAAAGAAGTCAGTTTGTGTCGAATATCGGTAGTGTGAAGAACTTCCTCAGAAGCCGGTGTCTGCTCAGCGGCTCTGGACCCATCCAAGGTAGACACATCCATAGGTTCCAAAGTCAAAGAAGAGTCTTGCAGCATACCGGACTCCAAACGGGTCTCGGTAGAGGCCTGCGAATCCACTGAGGCAGGCATCAGGGGCTGCGAAAGCACCTCACTGAGTACTGGCGAAGATGTGAAAGAAGTCAGTTTATGTCGAATATCTGTAGTGCGAAGAACTTCCTCAGAAGCCACTGCCTGCTCAGCGGCTCCAGACCCATCCAACGTATAGACATCTGTAGGTTCCGAAGTCGAAGAAGAGTCTCGCAGCATACCGTACTCCGAACGGGTCTCAGTAGAGGCCTGCAAATCCACTGAGGTGGGCATCAGGGGGGTGTGAAAGCACCTCACTGACTACCGGCGAACTGGCGACTAGCTTAATGGAAGTGTCGTCAGCAGTTTTGAACCTGTGTAGTCTGTCTCTGTCTTTCTGGAAGATCGGTAGTCGGATGTCTTACCGAAGCCATTTCAGAATATGGAGATCGAGAATGAAAGTATTTAGTGACAACAAGGGCCCGATGACTAACAGTTTGGGTGTTGAACAAGGCACAAAACCGACATCAAGGTACGTCGTAGTCTGGGCCTAAACATGTGACGCAGTAAGAAAGGAAATCTCAGTGTGGTATTTGCTTTCCACAGGCGAGACAATTGTTAACTTTTTCTGACATCGGTTAGAGCAAGAAAAAAGGATTCCCCAATGGGGTACTTAGCTTTAGAAGACTTCAGGATAATTCAATTCAGAAACGAAAACTCAGGTAGCGGCTGAGCGGCACTCGTACAAACTGCTTCTGCTTCGGGCTCCTCGGCAAGAAAGACTGATGTAATGGTGTTGGCTGCCTGTTTTTATACACCTGACGTCAGTCCTGGAGTGACAGCAACTGATGCAGAAATACTAAGTCTCTGGTATTCGGGCCGAATGAGGTCTAACTGCAGGCAGATAAACCCAAGTGTGATGACTGCAACAGTGAAAGACGAAGAACATCTGCACTTTACTGTGTGTGTACTTATCATCCTCCCATTGTATACATTCCTCACTGTTGCCAGTGGTGAGGATTGAGGCTCCTTGATTACTGGGTCAGTGCAGGGTCATCACAGTCGGATTAGAGGACAGAGTGGAGTATCACATAAAACATGCAAACGACTGAGTTCTAGGCTGAAAATGACAAAGAAGCACGCAGAAATAGTGTATAAAATCTTTACTAGTGCTCCTGGTACCTCGGCTCAACAGCCTTTTGAAGGAATGATTTTTGCACCAAATGCAACAACTTTAAATACACAATAAGAGGCTAATTAACACATCATCATTCTATTACAAATAGTGTTAAGCATTTAAACAGTGCACATTAACCCTTTCCAAAATGTATACACATCCAACTTTCAATATGCAAAATTTGAAAAATACAGAAAGTAACTGAATGAATAGATAAGTATAAAAATACCCAGGACATGTGATGTATATAAACATACACGTACATTAAAGACATACCAATGACTAATAACTGTAATGAAATTTTGTGACCTTATTAAACATGACAGCGTGGACGATCCTGACAGATCTGATGGCCTTTTTCTGTACTCTTTTTTGTCAAGCTTTGGAGTATTGAGCTCAGTTAGCGATTCTGTGAAAGTCACAGGGAGAAGACCTTCCAGAATAAGTTCACTCTTACTGTCTACCAAAGCACAGGGATTGAACACTGCAAATCTCACAATCAACTTTCAAATGGGGAGACCCAAACAACAGACACACATATCGTGGGCATCAGAAAATGGAATCTTTTGTCCACATTGCTTAAAATTTTTAAGGCCTGAAGGCTTTTCAGCCATCTCAACAATCTATCTACTAAACAGAATACAGAAGAAAAAAGAAGTTACGTTCTAAAGTAGCGGGGGACTCTGTCCCATCACTCAAGAATGAAAGAAGATTGACAGCATCAGATAAAGAAGTTATGTTCTTACCGTAATGTTCCATCTATGTTGTCGATCTTCATTCATTCATGATTGATAGGTTCAGTTCCGAACCCTCAGAAGCGACTCGGCCGTTAAACAAAGCTTGCGCAAGCCACAAATCTCAAGCTAAGTCTCTACCCAAAGTGCCTCTCTTCCCACTACCTCAGATTGAGTTTGCTTACCATAAAGAAAATATGGAAGCTCTGTCTGAGCAACAACCCCATAACTACCCCAGGACTAGCTCCAAACCTCCAGGAGTCTCTAGGAGGGGGCAGGAGGGTGGGATGTCAAGAATGAATGAAGATCGACAACACAGATGGAACATTATGGTAAGAACATAACTTCTTTATCTGAGGTTGTCAATCTTCATTCATTCTTGACTGATGAGAGAGTCCCCTTCTACTTTAGATCCTGGGCGGCCCTATGGAAGGATATTCCTGAGCACCATAAAGCCAAAGGATGCTCTTCCCCTGGAGACCATGTCCAATTTGTAATGAGCGATAAAGATAGGAGGGGTAGCCCAAGTTGCAGCTGCGCATATGTCTTCCACAGAAGCTCTGGAATGGAAGACCGCTGAAGTCGAAACAGATCTTCTTGGTAGTTTTGAGTTTATTCTGACTGTAAATGAAGGTAATGCAGTCTCTTAACCATTTTGATAAGATGATCTTTGAAACAGGTTTACCCAATCTGGTAACCTGAAAAGGATATAAATAGCTGGCCTGATTTTCTAGAAGCCTTCATTCTGAAAAAGTAGATATATACTGCCTGTGGGCATCTAACATGTGCAAGCAGTACTCTCCCTTGTTTGAAAACTTTGGAAAGAAAACTGGTAAGTCTATGAGACTACTACTAGAAAGGCTCACACAGACTCTGCTACACTTTGCTGTGAAGGAAAGGTTAGTTTGCTTTTTAATTTGTTGTATTTTGTATTACGTTATTGCCTTTTTATATTTTGAATACTGTGATTTGTTTTCTTTACCTTGTGCTTTACTTGTATTCTGCTTTTAACTGCATATTAAAACTTCAAAAGAGACCACAACTCTGTCTCGTGAGTCAGGTAGAAATGTTCTTAAATACCACTGTCTTTCTAGTTGGCTGCCTCTTATGTTAATTTGACCATATATCTAATTTCCTCTCTGCTTTCACTGGCTTGTGTGAGTAAGCACAAAATTATCATTTTGTGAAATCACTCCCTTTCAACTATTTAAGTTTATTGGCCATCCTACTGTATTCCATACTACCAGAATACAAACCTGACCACCCCCTTTCAATCTATTTTGCTGTTTTAAAAATAGTGACTCTCCACTAAAACTAACTTTTTAGACAGGTAAAACTTAAGTTACCTGCTTTCACATCTAACTTATCTAGTGCACACTGCAGTGTTTAGGATAAACCATTTTGTTCATCTTACCTTAAGCATCCCTGCATAGTGGTGGTGCTGCGGTAGCGTTGTCGCCTCACAGTAAGATGCTGTCTGGTTCGATTCTCAGTTAGAGCATCTTCTGCGTGGAGACATGCATGAATGTGCGTACCTTCGTTGAAGGTTGTGCATCAGGGCTGGTAACTCGGCACATAAAAATCAACTATCAATCATTAGCAGACAGGAGTTCCGCTGTGGCGACCCCTAACAGAGAAAAGCCAAAAGACACAAACAAACCTTTAAGCATCCCTGTGACTAGCACTTGCTCTAATACCTGCTGGAAAGCACTGGGAAGCCTTAAACTGATACAATCACTCAACTCTCCTTGTTAATAAGGAGAAATTAATCGTAGGCACTAAACAGCCTATAATTGCAAAGTACCTTTCTAAGGCAATGGAAAACAGTTCCTGTACTTTACAAAAAGAGCACCAAACCAGGCATGTCCAAGGGTCAGCTTCCGGTGATTTCTCCTCTCCACCTGGTGAACCTGGGCATACTGGCGCAATGCAGCAATTGCCTCATGTACACAGACAACCCTCTCCTCCTACTACCCAACACTACAACCTGTGAGTGATGCACTTACATAGCCAAACTGGAAGCAAAGCTCTCTCCACCCAAGATTGTGCTAGACAGTCAAGAGGAGATGGTTAACACCCGCACTACACCTCAACCAACACACTGCCCTTCTAAACCCACATCACCAACACCCACACATAGCAACATTAAATCCACATATGCGGAGGCCCTTAACTGTAACCTGCCCAAGCAACAAGGACCTCCGAAGCTGAAACGCAAACAAACACCAATCACAACCATACTGTCACATAGCTCACAACACCAGTGTGCCACCCAGCAACAGCCCCTAAGGCAAGACAATGTACCTAACACTTTAGTCATAGGTGACTCTATAGTCAGGCACACTGATGTTCCACTTACCAGGCAGAACAAGGAAAAAATTACAGTCAGCTGCCTGTCGGGTGCCAGGATCCACCACATAACACATGCACTCAAGTCACTCCACAACAAGTACAAATATGACTCTGTCATTGTCCATGTTGGAGTGAATGACTTGAGACGTACCTCCCTGGACTACATGAAAAAAGACATGGAAGAGCTCTCGGATCATGTGGCCCAGGCAGGTATGACCCTAGTCCTGAGTAGCATCCTGCCTTCGCCCAGAATTATACCACAATACAAAGACAAAATAATTGACTTCAACAATTGGCTAAGCTTCTGTTGTCTTTCAAAGGGGATCCAGTACCTGTCTGCCTGGGACGACATGATCGACAGACCAAGATGCTTTGCCAGAGATGGTCTGCACCTGTCGCCCCTGGGATTCAGGTTACTGGCTAAGGCTCTTGCCACCCATATAGTGCCTTTTTTAGGCAAAGTTCAAAGGACAAAACCACCACTGTAACAGGTACAAGCATGTAAAGTCTAAGGGTAATGTTACTCAATGCTAGAAGTCTAAACCTCAAAATGCACTCTCTCAAGGCACTCCTAAAAATGAAGAACATCGATATCTGTGCAGAAACTGAGACCTGGTTCAAGGCTCCAGAGAGCACCCCTGCAATGCTAGACTACAACTCTTACCACACATTTTGGCCACCAAACCAGGACCGAAACACTAAAGGTGGAAGAGTTTCCATATCCACCAAGGATATTCATACCACCAGGCTAGCTGCCCAACACAATGCGTCTGAAATTCTCCAGGTGCAACTTACACTAGGTAAGACTGCAATCCAAATTGTAGCTTGCTACAGATCCCCCACCATGTCCCAAGATTCTCACTACACCTTTCAAAACATACTGGAAAATATTAGATACAACCAAACACCCCAATACTGGGTGATTTCAATTACCCTGCCATTAACTGGAAAAACTACTCGTGTACCAATACCTTTGCCCAACGGTTCTTGGAATTCATAAATTCCGACGCCCTGGATCAACTAATCCATAATCCCACCAGGGGCTGCAATATCCTAGACCTGGTCATTACCAACATGGGAAATCGATGCTACACATCTATGGTCACCCCCTCATTGGTCAGGTCTGACCATAAGCTAATCACCTTTAACATCCACATCCCACCCCACCCCCACACCCCAGTAAGGAAACATCCATAAAAAACTTCTCCAAAGCCAACTTCATGCTACTCAAGTCAGAAGTGACAAACTTCATGACATCCATGCAGATGGGAAATGAAAGTTCGACTGCTGAATCTTACACTAAGGCACTGTACGAGCATATCCACTCATGCATGAATCGTGCCATCTCAAATACAACCAAGATGCTCTCCTCCAAAAAAGGAAGACAATCTGGTTGTCCCCTGCCATAAACAAACTTTACAACAAAAGGAAGAAACTGCTGCAGAAAAGAGGAAAATCCCAGGATGCAAAAAAACTCCCTTACCAGCCTCAGTAAGAAGTTGAGATCCCTCATAAAATCCTCCAAAGCTAGTTACGAAAATAAAATTGCCAAAGATTCCAAAGACAACCACAAAGCATTCTATAACTATGTCAAGAATCCAAATGGCAATGCTCAGATCTGCTCTGAGCTACAACAGAATGGCATTAAATATACTGATCCCAAGGATATTGCCAATATCCTGGCATATCAATTCAGTACCAACTTCACCCCCCTCTCACCTCCTAAACGGCCCATCTCAATACCGGAAGATTGCTAAATTCCAGTAATAACGGCCACACAAGTAAAAAATGCACTCTCCAAAGCTAAGAATACAGCATCCGTGGGACCAGATGACATCCCGGGCTGTGTACTACATGAACTACAAAATGAACTGGCACCTCACCTGTGTGTCATGTTTAATCATAGCCTCACCTCAGGCTTCATGCCCACTGAGTAGAGCACAGCTACAGTTATCCCACTCCACAAGGAGGGATCCACCTTGGATCCCAGGAACTACCGCCCCATCAGTCTGACGAGCCTGATCTGCAAGGCCATGGAACTTACAAACAAAGACAATGGCAACCTTCAAACACTGGACCCCACCCAGTTTGGACTCATGAAGGGCCTATCTTGTCTCCTGAACCTGAATGACTTCTTCGAATCAGTCTCCAGAGCCGTGGCCGAGGGTAAGGCGGTCCACACAGCCTATCTGGACCTCGCCAAGGCCTTTGACACCATCCCCCACTCTGGAATCACAGACAGACTTACTAAGCTGGGCATTAATCCCTACATCACTCGATGGGCTGCCAACTGACTTACTGACAGAACCCACACTGTAAAAGTAGCAGACTCCAAATCCAGCTACAGCAAGTGGGGTATCTCAGGGTTCAGTCCTGGGACCACTCTTGCTTGGCATCTACTTCTCTGAAGTACAGACCAATACTAAGGGACTCTGGCTAACAAAGTTCGCAGATTACTGCAAACTGGGAGCCATTATTGAATCCCCAAATGATGTAGATACTCTATAAAAGGGCCTTAAAGAAACAGATGCTTGGTGCCAGAGCCAAGGGCTCAAGTTCAATACCAAGAAATGTATAGTTATCTCCTTTGGGAAAAAAACATGTACCCATGAATTACCACATAGGTGGCAGTACACTAAACACTGAAAGTGTGATAAGAGACTTAGGGACACAGGTGGACAGTGGTCTCTCCTTCGATAACCACATTGCCACAACAGTCAGGAAATCCTTCTATGTGGCACACCTCATCACTAAGGGCTTTGCATCCAGAAAAAAGGAGGTCATTGTCCCACTGTACTCATCCCTCATTAGACCCATTATAGAATACAACGCCCCATTTGGTATGTACCTCTCAAGACATCTGCAACAACTGGAAAGGCCGCAGAAATACCTCACTAAAAGAATCAGTCATAAAGCAGATGCCCTACGCTGACCGCCTTAAAAAACTCCAGCTATACTCTGTCGCATATCATCTACTCAGAGACTCTACTTAACATACAAGGCCATGTCAAACTCAGAGCTGTTGGACATGCTACACTTAAAGAAATCCCAATCCCTCAGAGTCACACGCTTCAGGGATCTAAACCTTGTCATCACAATAAAAAAAACATGTTGTAGGCATCGGTTCCTGACCCAGAGACTCCCCAGACTCTGGAACAGACTCTCCATACATGTCAAGTAGAGCGCCTCTTGGGCCCTCTTCAAAAGGAACCTTGACGATTGGATGGGAGAAAGGAAATTCACCCCGGGGATCACATCAGTCGCCCTACTTGACAGGGGTCCAGGGAAATAAATAGTGTGGGAAGAAATAGCCAGGGAATTGTTATGGCTAGGCTTGCATAGGCCCTAGGGCCAATAGCCTAGTACCAACCTATGAACCTATGGTCTGGTTGATACTGGACTCAGACACCACTTTAGGAAGGAAGGAGAGATTAGTTTTGAGTGATACTCTTTCTTTGTGGAAGATGATATATGGATACTTCACACACAAGGGCTGTAATTCTGAAATTCTCCTAGCAGACACGATGGCTACTAGGAAAAGGGTCTTCCAAGATAAAAACTTGAGGTGACATGGCTGCTGGCTCAAAAGGCTGATAAACTAAGCATTGCAAGAATAAGGTAAAATCCCAAGGCACTATTGGATCTTTGAAAGATGTGTGTGTGTGTGTGTGTGTGCATGTGCGTGTGCGTGTGTGTGTGTATATATATATATATATATATATATATATATATATATATATATATATATATATATATACGGCAGCACCACAGACCAGAGCACCTTATGAAAACAATAAACAGATTTTATTGCTTTCATAAGGTGGTATGGTCTGTGGTGCTGCTGATATATATATATATATATATATATATATATATACACATTTATACATATATATATATTTTTTACGTTTGACTTTATTATGTGGGTATTATCGGTTTGGTTACTTTCTTGTTGGATCTTTGAAAGGTGGCTTCAAATGTTGAGGGCCCTTAAGAAAAATTTTGCAAAGATGGAGAAACATCAATGAATGATCTTCAAAACAGTTATGGAAATTTGAAATGGCACCTAAATGAACTCTAATGGCAGAAGTTGAGGCTCCGAATTGAAATAAGGTGGCTAAGTATTCCAGGACCTTATCGACTGGAACCGAGAAAGGATCAAGGCCATTTGTATCTGGCCAAATAGAGAATTTTTTCCATTTGTTAAGATAAATTTTTCTGGTGGATGGTTTATGAGAAGCCAGAAGTAACTTTTGCACTGGGGAGGACAAATTGTTTTGCCTGGCAATTACTGGAAGGGGAGAACCCAAGCCGTCAGCTTGAGATGTTTAAGGTTGGGTTGCACCAGGCCCTTAGGGTGAGACAACTGGTCCAGAGTTGGATCCAGGGTCCATGGGCAGTGTACCAGGTAAGGCCAGAGGAAGGGAAACCAGACTTGATGGGGCAGTAAGGTGCAATGAGAATCAGTTTGCTTCTCAACCATTGGGCTTTCTTCAGAAACTGGGAAATTAAAGGAACTGGTGGGAAGGGATACAGAAGTCCCGGGGGCCAATCGTGAAGAATTGCATCACTCAGGGACTCCCTGCGAGAGAGGACTAGGGCAAAGTAGCTGCTGCATTTGTGGTTTACTGACATGTCTGACTGGATAGCAATCATCCCGGATGGAAGGGTAGACTGGAATGCTTACAATGCTAAAAGCACTGCCCTCAGTTCTAGGACACTGGATGTGCAGATTAGCCTCCTGTGGGGACCAAGCACCTTGGACGATCTTTCCATGAAAATGCACCCCCCCCAATCAGAGAAGCGTCCATGGTCACTACGGCCTTGGGTTGAGAAGGGGAGAAAGGATGACTCCAAAAATCCCCTTCTGGCTTCATCCACCAAGAGGAATCTTTCTTGCAGCAGTTGGTTATTAGGATTGGATGAGACATGGGATGAGTTACAAGTGACCATTGTGACGCTAGGAACCACTAAAGCAGCCTCATGTGGCACCTTGCCAGGGGTACTAATGTTATTGTTGCTGCCATGGATCTGAGAAGTTGTAGCAACGGATGGGCAGGAACTTTATTTTGGGAGAGAATAACCTGAAATTGGGATCTCAACTTTAACAACCAGTGCTGAGGAAGTGAGGCTATGCATGATTTTGTATTTAGCTTTGGTCCCATGAATTCCAGGTCCTGTGTGGGAGATAGCTGTAATTTTTCTTTGTTGAGTGAAATGCCTAAGAACTCGTCAAGATGTAGAATAGAGTCTATGGCAGAAAGCAGCAGATGACTGGGGGGGGGGGCGGTGAGGAGACAGTCATTTAGATATGGAAACACATGGAATCCCTGTAGCCTTAAATGAGCTGCTACAACTGCCATGCATTTGGTGAACACCCTGGGGGCTATGGTGAGACCAAAGGGGAATGCTAGCAGATGACTGGGGGGACAGTCATTTAGATATGGAAACACATGGAATCCCTGTAGCCTTAAATGAGGTGCTACAACTGCCATGCATTTGGTGAACACCCTGGAGGCTATGGTGAGACCAAAGGGGAATGCTCAAAACTGGTAATGACTGGCTCCTAGCCAGAAGCGGAGCTATCTTCTGGAGTGCTTGTCCATCTTTATGCAGTAATATGCATCCTGAAGATCTACACAGCCCATCCAATCATTTTTCTCCAGAAATGGAAGGATAAACTGAACCGTGACCATCCATATTTTATGTACAAACTTGTTCAACATGCTGTCTTTTTTGGCACTAAAAAGAATCTTGAGTAAAATCTGGATCCTATCTGGTCTGGTGGGACTGTTTGGATGACTCTTTTTTGAAGCAGCTTTTGAATTTCTAATGCTGCTATATCCCTCTGACTGGGTGGAACATCAGGGGTCACCTTTCCGGTTTGGGAAAAAGATTGAAGGGAATGCGATCACCTCTGGTAATTATTGTCTGCACCCAGGAATCTGATATTACTGTGAATCAGGCTGAGTGGTGCAGAGAAAATCTTCCCCCGACTGCTTCCAGAGGTAAGCCAATCGGGCCGCCGCTCAGAAGCGCTGGTAGGGTTGTCCAGAAAAGGAATCTCTGGAACCCTGGTTGCATGGACACCCTCTGCCATGGGAGGGGAGTCTTCCAGAAGAATTTCCCCCTCTCCCCCAGGAGGAATACTTGCCACGTGTGTCCTGAAAAGGCTCTTGGGTCATCTTGAACCACAACTTTCCACTCCTCTGATTCCTAGTGCAAGGTCGTTGAGGAGTGGAAAACACATGCCAACAGCAGAAAGGATCTTCCTGTCCTTTTCACACCTGGCTAACGTGTCTCTGACTTTGAGGCCAAACAATGAAGTAGCATCAACCGGAGCACTGACAAAGGAAGACTTAAAGGGGTCCGCAAAAAATCACAAAAGCACATCCAGCCGTGACGCCTGATGGCAACACCTGTACTGCTCTAGGCGTCCCTTCTGCTGTAAGCGCTATAAGCTGCATGGACAAATTAGAGATCAACGCCAGGGTGACAAGCTGAGAGGCAATCTTGTCCGGGAACTCCTCTGACATGGCTCCTGCCAGGGTGTGCAAAAGCTCAGTTATCAGATCCCTTTGGAGTCTAGTGAAGTGTGCCAAAAAGTTCAAGGACCGAATAGCAAAGGTCACTGAAGCAAAGACCCGCTTCACAAATCTGTCCATCGTCCGGGACTCTCGGTTAAGAGGATGGACAGTTGAACTCTCTTCGGTGAGTTTCTTTTTTGTGGCTGCTGTCATCACCATGACATCCACTGCTAGACCCTTAGACCAATGGGGCTGATCCTCAGGGGCTGAAAGAATTTTGTCTAGTCTCCGGGAAATAGGCTCTACAGTGTCAGGAGCCTTCCATGCACGCTGCACGATAAGTCTGATTAGTTCATCAGCAGGTGGGATCACCCAAGATGTACATGGCTGGGCACAAAAAGTTGGCAAGAAAACAGATTCCTCGGAGGATGGGTTTGAAGGCTTCCATTCACCCCTCTGTTTTAAAATTTCCAGGATGTCTCCAAAGGAGACATCTTCAGGGGGTAACTGTGGGGACCCTTCCCCTTCATCGTAATCTGTATCCTCAGTGATGGTTTCTTCTGGCGAATCTAAGTGCTTCCTCTTGCATGATCTCTTACAGGGTGGTTCCTCATGGGTAAGATCTGAGGAGGACTCTGAAGAGAGGGGCCACTGCACTAGGGTATCTTGCTGCTCTTGTACCGGCTTTCCTGAAGTAGCAGACTGCGACAGGTGTGAACTAGAGGGAACAAAAATATAGTACTCTGACGAGGATGGTGCCAACTGGGAGCATGCTGAGGCTAGAGATCTCTCCATAATCTGGAAGGCAGGCCCACCCTAAGAGGGATGGGAGCCAAGAACTGGAAAAACAACCTTGGAATCGGGGTAATACCCTGCTCTGACGAGCTACCCCCCCAGAGTGGGAGCAGAGAGAGGACTTGAAACTACCAAGGTACAGAGAGCCGTAGATGGCGTTGTAGAAAAAAAATTGGAGCTGATCCAGGGATCCTGGAACTGGCAAGCAAATCCCGGTCCCATGGATGCAATGGTTCCAATGAAGCTGAAGACCACAGAGTAGGTTTTGGTACTGAGGTGAGATCCACCAATGGTACTGAGGTAGATGTGACAGAAAGCGTCAAAGCAACGGGCTCAAAGACATGGGGAAAAGTTGAAGGAGGAACATATGTAGAAGTCCTGGGAGAATAAGCCTCGGCACCAGGAGGGAGGGAGGTCTGAGAGGGAGCAAGAAGGCCTGTGGCTGCCAAGAGCTGATCCACTAATCTGACTACATCCATTTCCAACAGGCTCTTGGAGGAATGGACTGACATTCCCAAAGGAGATTCAGGTCTTTCCATGAATGGACTCAGCTGCTGACCCAAGAAGGGGTCTATTGAAGGAGAATATCTAGTCCTGGGAGTACTTATAATCTTGACCCTCGGCACCATAGACTGTTGGATAGAAGGTGAAGATGGGATTGAAATTGTGGTAATGGCAACTATGGGTTCCGGAGGGGTCGTCGGCACTATAGTCATGGTTGGTACCAAAGATGTCTGGATACTTTCGTTGGTGGACGGCACAGTAATAGATTTTGTTGGTTTCGGTGCCGGAGCAGAAGGCAATGATATCTTTGGAATTTTTGCTTCCAGTTCCAAAGAAGGTGTCAGAACTGGAGATTTTTGAGTCTTAGAGTCATGTACCTTGGGGGAAGATGGTACCGAATGGCTCCATTGTTTAGAGTCAGTCTTTGGAGATTTTGAAGTTTCCGCCTCAGAAAGAACTTCACTAAAAGGACATTTTAACAGACCCTGAAGAATCAATTTATTACATCTCTCTGCAAGGGTTCAAGCATTAAAGCCCTTACAGAGTTCACATGGAGGTTGAACTTCATGATGACGGACACCCAAACAATAGACATAACAAAGGTCCCCATCTGAATTGAGCATCTTTCTGCCACAGTCTTTACACTATTTGAACCCAGAAGTTACTTTCTACCTTTCTGCCATGTTATCTACTGCCATGTTATCTAATCAAGTACAAGGCGTGCACACACTCACTCAAAGATAAAGGGAAAGAACAAGAGAAAGCTTTTTTTTTTTTTTTGGGTATACCAACTATGGTATATCAAAACTACCCACACAGGTAAGAAAAGAAAGAAAGAAAGAAAGGATACCAACAATTGTATCAAAGAATTACCAATGGTAACAGGAAGGAGAGGCCTAATACCAAAGATGGTAAAAGAGAGAGAGAGAGAGAGAGATATCTTGAGGTAAATATGGGAGTAGAAAGTTTGAAGTCACTCTCACAAACACAAGAAAACTAGAAATTAGTAAATATCACAGAAAATGTAGAAAAATAAGCCAATAGCAAAAAAACTGAGCACTTAACTGAGAGTAACGGCTGACGCATCCAAATTTGTACGCAGCAAATGAGATCTGAGTTAATGGGAAGAGAGGCAGTATGGGTAGAGCCTTAGCTTGAGAATTTTTGCTGGTGCGAGCTTTGTATAATGGCCGAGTCAGATCAGAACCGAACCCATCAGTCAAGAATGAATGAAGAGTGACAACATCAGATCTCTTTTTACTTTTCTTGTTTTATATATATATATATATATATATATATATATATATATATATATATATATATATGTATATATATATTTGGGTTACCTTCATTTGATCAAAATTTTATTTGACTGAAACCCATTTGATCGACAGCTCATTTGACTGACAACTAGTACTTCAGTACACTTTAAGGCAAATAACAGGGATTTGTCCCCTTCCACAATGTAGTGCGACCCTAGAGTTGACATATATAGTTAGGGGAGTGTGGGGTGTGCAGCCCCCCACATTAGGATGTGTGGGGGCAAAGCGCCCCATCTAGTGTCGTTTAAAAGAAGAAAATAACACAAAAAGTACAGAATTTAAACCAAAATAGGTGGGGGGCTGCACCCCCCACCCCCCCTAACTATATATACCCACTCCAGGGCCACACTACATTGGGGAAGGGGACAAATCCCTGTTATTTGCCTTAAAGTGTACTGAAGTACTAGTTGTCAGTCAAATGAAATTTCGATCAAATGGGCTGTCGATCGAATGAAGGTAACCCATATATGTATGTGTGTATATATAATGCCCTATATTTTACCTTACTCTTTATAACTGGATGATCTGAAATGGTAATCAGATGAGTTTCAAAGCTTTCAATTAAATAACATGTTCCTGTGAAATTTACTTCTATCCAGTCTAGCTCTAGCCCAGCTTTTGTACCTTGGAGAATATGTAAATTCTGTCTGAATTCCTGCTAGTAAATTCACATATTCATTTCCAAATGTTCTCAAATATTTCTTCAGAAAACTACCCTCATTTGTTATATTTTCCATTTTAGGTCCCATTGATACTTCTTCACTATTCCAAATCAGGTACCAGTCCCCAACCATCAACACTATTCCCTGTTCAAAGTAAATTATTTCTACTAAAACTCACTTACGTCCATAAAAGAACTTTTAGGCAGAATATAAAAAACATGCTAGCTTAACCATCCTTCCCTGCCAATAACCTCTAATTACCACATATCTACCTTTATTAGACTTGCTTCTCCTCTTGTATCACAACTGCACCCTGCTTGCAATCAGTATTGTTACCTTACTTTGCCTTTGTCCTTGATACTCTGCTGAATATCTTTTCTTAAGTCCCTTCTTTGTCAAATTCACATGCTCACTTCAGCTTGAATGTGTCACATGTAACATTACTATTTGCACTTTGCACTTCTTAATATAATTCAGTGCTCACTAAAACAAGGTAAGAAGTCTGTGAACTTGAATAAATTTGAACAGGAAGCTAAGCATTGAAACAATTAAGAGCAGAAATGTCCATATCGGCCTGCCGATATGGGCAGGATGGTAGTAGTCATGGACAAGGATTATTACAGGACTTCCATGAAATCCATGTTAAATGATGTAAAAGTATACAAACAGATTCACCAACGTGATATTGAATGTATGGTTAGAAAAGTTAATCTTAGTTTAAATAATTGCCTAACATGCTATGAAATCACCCTTGATTTGATGCACTTTCTTAATGTTGAACATCCTATTATACCTATGTTTCAAGGATCTCCCAAGATACACAAGGATCCTGTAAGACCACCTTTCAGACCTATAGTGGCAGGGAGGGGGTGGCTCACAGAACCTTTCTCTATATTTATAGAGAAACATCTAAGACCAGTACTGGAGAAGACAGAGGTAGTACTTAAGGACACAAAAATGTTTTTGCAAGATCTGTGTAGATTTATGCATAGTTACGGAGGGACAAGTGAATTTATACTGGTAACACTGGATGTAGTTTCGCTATTTACAAGCATCCCTAATGACATCGGGGTAGAATATGTGAGGAGACATTTGGAAAGTGAAAGCGGGTATGATAGCAAGTTAGTGGGTTTACTATACCGGTTTACGAATATAGTACTGTACAACAATGTATTTGGGTTTGATGGTTTATATTATCTTCAGCGTGAAGGTGCAGCTATGGGCACTAGTTGTGCCAATAGCTACACCAACACAGTGATGTTATACTGGGAGATGAATGTAGTGTTTAAATTGAACCTATATTTAAGGAAGGTGAAATATTATCGTCGATTTGTGGACGATATTTTTATCTTATGGGAAGGTACTCAGAAGGAGTTAGAACAATTTGTTGAACAGTTACATACTGCAACATTCCTAAAGTTCACCATGAAATCTTCTAGTACACAGATAGATTATCCAGTTGTGAGAGTCAATACGCTAGCTAATGGGACCCTAGATACAAGGATGTACAGAAAAGAGTGTTACAGGAACACACTATTACATAGAACAAGCATGCATCCCAGGAGAACTTTTGGTAACGTGGTAAAGGGCCAGGCCATGAGGTTGTTCAGATTAAGCAGAGAAAAAGAAGTATTCAAGGAAGGGATAAAGACTCTAACTAGTGAGCTAACATCCAGAGGATATAAGGATGGGGAAATAAATAATAAATTAGAAGAACTTAAGTGCTTAAGAACTGATAGAGCTAGACCCTATTATTCAACGGTTACAAGGGAAGAGCCTACACTAAGGGAACCAGGGATAGTCAAAGGACAAATTAAAGTTTTAACATCATATACTAATAACATAAGAGAGATACAAAGTCAGTAGTGGAGAAGCACTGGCCTATTTTGTTGACAGACAATAAGATTAAGGAAGTAATAGGTGAGATGCCTAAATTTCAGTATAAGAATCGAACAAAAACTTAAAAAGAATGTTATGTTATCCTAGAAATGAAATTACAGAAACTACATGGGGAACGTTCCCCTGTGGACATTGTAATTGGTGTAGTTACATGAAGACTACTAATAAATTCATGCATCCCACTACAGGTAAAGAATATACTTTTAAGGTTAGAGCAGATTGCATGTCGAACAATATAGTATACATAGCACAATGTGAGTGCTGTCAACATTTTTATGTGGGTATGACCACACAAATGTTAAGAGAGAGAATAAAAGAACACATAAATAGCATAAGGGCAAGAGATTCTATTAGTGCCTTATCGAAATATGATCTTACTAACACCAAGATACATAAATTCGGATTCATGGCTATTGAAAAGATAGATACAGATGATGGGAGACATTAAGAATAAAGTAGAGAGTAGGGAGTTAAAATGGATACTTAGATTGAGGGCAGACAAAGGATATGGACTGAATACTAAAGTTTCAGTAAAACCCGTCCTAGAGTCTACAGGAGTCAGAAATTAATGGAATGTATATAAGATAGCTATAATATATATTTTTCAAGCAAAAGATGGTTATATAAATATAAATATATATCGACTTACACGTGTAAGTCGATGAAGTAATGATGGGCATGAAAATAAAAAATATAAATTTATACATATTATACACATTTGAAGGTATACGTATTGGATGGGGATATTTTAAATTCAGTTTTTAATTAATGCATTTGATGGCATAAATCTTAAGCATACATTTGATATATGATTTTTCTGTATAAAACACATATAGAATGTGGACAATTTGAATGCTTATAATAATAAATGCATAGAAGGAACATGTAATTGGAATGTACTCACATAAGTGCAATTATGAATATGTAAAATGTTTCTCACCACTGGATATATTTACAGTGAGTATTTTTAAGTAAGTTTGGTGCAAGCATCTGATGCATAAAGCCATATATGAATTATATGTAGGAATAGAATATATTTGATGAATTATAGGATGCCCAATAGCATTGGATTAATATTTAGAGGTTAGTTTTTATTTTTACTTCCATTAATGTATTGATTTTCCAAGTTACAATAGCATATAAATCTGATGCATACAGATAGACATACGAACTCTATGGGATAAAATATGGAATGCAATATGCGGATAAATTGGATAGTTACAGCGATTATATAGAAGCGTATTTTGTCAAATATATTTATATAAATGCAAGTGTTATGCTTCAAATTGAGCATTCTTAAGCTGATATATAAAATGTTAAATTAATTTTATGCATGAAACTGCAAATACTGTGTTTTATATTTAGCATTTTTAGCTTGATATAAATGCTTGACATATAAAGTTGTTTTGACTATATACATGTATAAAATGGTAAATAGGAAGTTTAGTAAAATTACATGCATATATAGAAGCACATGTAATGCAGTGAATAAAAAGTTATTAAGATTTTTATTTTTTAAGTATCTTTGGCTGCAGTTCATATATTCATCATGTTTCTGAATGAACAATATTAGGTTTAGAGATGTTTTTAATACATTAAGAAGCTGGTTTATGTGTTTTAGAAGTACTGTCTGTTTAAGAAACCTTGGACCTGATGCCGACTGACGTATGCTGCGTTAGGGAGCATGCATCTGACTATACTGAAAGTTACAGGAAGGGGTTACAGGCAGCATGTGAATTTGACCTATGGAAAGTAAGTGAAATGATATTTAAATGTGTCTGAATACGTTTTATGTTATTAATGGTCTGAGGAAGCCACCGGGAAGGTAGTGAAAGCGCTTACCTTATTTAATTAAATAAACCGGTTATGGTTTTTAGAGCCGTACGTTTTGTGACAGCTTTATTTATTTTGCATTTGTTTACTACTGACGTTTTGCGGTCATGAAGTTATCTGCATAGTATTTTGTTGTATTTTGTCTAATCTTGTATGCAGTTGTGACTTCTCATCTCTACTTAAATTCATGTCACATTTTCCCAAACTTTGTGCTTCAATAAAAACTCTTAAGAAACAAGAATCTGAACACATTTTGAAACTCCCAAACCCTTTTAACTCACAGGAAACACAAAACTATACACTTTCCAAAAAGGGAAGTTATCCATCCATATAGGGGCAGTTATCCCACATACAGCTACACCTATAGGCTTTACCTATTCTAAAATTAGGTATTATCATGCTAGAAAAGCATTCTAGTGTCCCTGTTCCTCCTTGTACATATATCTGTCCTTACATAACAAAAATAGTCTTTATAGGTTTAAGACGTTAATAAATAATAACAAGAGAAGGTACAGCAATGAGCCACCTATTGCAAAACTACATGTAATACAGATGACCAGCATTTGGGAATCAGCAAGTTTTTCTACGTTGGTTAAACAGGAGGTCAGTGCTTTTGAAACTACCACAAGTCAATGCAATATTTCAATACACTGGCAGAATGACATGGAAAAAGTTTAGAGCTTGTGCAACCAATCCTATTACATGAATGTGAATGAATGCAGTTTGACTTTCAGAGATACAGAATCTCAAAATAAGTATTTAAACTGTACTACAAAGAAGGATGACAGTGCGTACTACAACCCTCTTTGATTACGCATTTGACTTATCTAGCCCAAGCAAAGATGGCCAATATCTCAAGCAGATGTCCAGTTAAACGTTTAGGCATGCAACATACTGGTTTTAAAAGGAACCTGCCTTGAATTTGAAGATGAGGAAGGTCAAATGCTAACTGATGGGTAAATAGTAAAGAAAATAATGGACACTTGCTAAAAGACTTGCAGCTCTTTGTGTAATACAGTCATTCAGCTGAGTCTACTTATTCAGGACCTCAATGACTTTAGCACACCAGGGCTGTCTGTCCACCACTACTTCTTTTCATTCTTGTTAATTCATATTCATTACGTCAATAATACTGCCTATTCATTATAACCTTTGTGGACCTCTACTTTGTTTGACTTCTATCCTTCCAGCATCAGTTTCTCCAGGGAATTCTGCTATTTACATTACTGATCAAAGTGCTTGAGTTTTACTTCTAAATATTGACAGATTTAATCTTGCAGTGCCTGGAATTCTCTAAAGTTTTCTCCAACACTCCGGATCAAAAGCAACAGTTTTCCAGTGTACAACACAGTCCATCTCTCACAGCTTTGAGTTGTTTTTGGGAAACCATAACTTTGACTAGACGAAGATGTGTTGACAGAGTAACAGCCAGGACTCGGAAATTTACCACCAACACTAAGTTCTTTTTGATACTGGTCGTACCCGTTTCTGACTTAGAGACACCCTACTTCAGTGCTTTATCTCAAAGAGGTGCCTCATGTGGTAAGGTAAGCTTTCCCTCTGACCCATCACAAATACTAAGGAGGCGTTCTGGGGGAGTAGTATACAATAATCAGCCATGTGCTCTCCACTGGAAATGTCTATTGTAAGCGATTTATATAGTCTGGCAATTCAGAGAACTGCTAATCTGTGTAAATCACCACTTCCAGCCATGTCAGTTAACTCAGCCAAATGTCTGTGGTAACCCATTACTTTCAATGGGAGATGTCAAGTTAGAGTTAAGTGCAAGGGAGTTTAGAGGACATATTGTTTTGGGGGCTGCACAAGTGTGTGCATATGTGTGGCTGCATGTATGCGTCCATGCAGAAGTAGGAGTGGTGTGTGTGTGTATATACGCGTGCACGCACAAGTGCGCATCTGCCTGGGGGGGGGGAGGGGGGTAGTCATGGGAAAGGTAGAATAGGGCTGTGTGTGTGGTGTGTGTGTGTGTGTGTGTGTGTGTGTGTGTGTGTGTGTGTGTGTGTGTGTGTGTGTGTGTGTGTGTGTGTGCATATTGGTGAATGGGTGAGCATGTCTCAGTCCGATCAGGAGGCGGGTGTTCAATTCACAATGACTACAACAGTGTGCACGTGTGTGTGTATATGCGTGTGCGTGCATGCATGCACGAATTTGCAAGTGACTGCCATACCAAAATTCCCCATAACTAACGAGCAAATACTGCAGTACCAATGGGGCTCACTAGACACAAGGAACATATCTATATAACCCTACTTCACTTTAACAGTTAATAGAACAGGTTTTGCAGCACAAAATGATTATGTGGGCACATTAGACACCAAGGATACCCCGAATAATAATCTTAACCTCTTTACAAAGCACAATATACAGTACTAAGTATGGAATTGTAATGTCTGGCATTACTGACTGATTGTAATGCTTCATGATGGATGGATGCTGTGCTGAAGACTTCCAGACAAAACCAGGGGGGGACACTAAAGGATATGAGGGAGTATTTCTGAATATTACTGTAATCCATTTAAATATTTACTGGAGCAATATGTCTTACATATTGATGTACTCCCAGAATAAGAAGACTGACTGTAATAATTTGGGACTTCTGAGGGTTGAGGAAAAATAAGAAGCAACATTGGGGATGTTCTGTTTACTCAGAGACAAGTAAGAGGTATTGCAGTGTGTGTGTTTGTGCATGTGTGTCAGATGGGGAATGAATGAGGGAATGCCTACGATAAAATGAGGCATCGAATGCCAGCAGTGACTACTGCAAGTGTAAGCAGTAAAGGGTCTGTTAGGACCTGCTCTAATTACTGAGCAATTTACATATTAGTTGATAATGAGGTCTTTCCTCATTATGGCTAATGTCTCTCTGAATCACTGGTTTCCAAGATCACACCAAAAGACGCTTTTTAGTGCAGCCATTCTATTCGTGGTTGGGTTTGTTTCTGAATCCAGGCCGTCTTTTTTTCTTACTCAGATTTGTCACAGCTTTCCTCCCTAGAAATTGCTCGGAAATAATAACCAATATTTGTCTCAAAGAGCACCAAGTACACAAATTTAAATGACGCCATGGCTATATTCTGGAAGGAACTGAGGGAAATGAATTTTAGATCAACGCAGCCAAAATGGAGATCCACATGGTCTTGTTTGTTACAGTAAATTTATTTTATTCTGCATGTTAAAGACAATAATCAAAGAAACAAAATCTTTTAGATTTTATAAAATTCAAAAACAGAAACCTAAGCATTTGAGAGACTGAATCTACTGCCAGCTTTTGTATTTACTCTTCAGATGACATAAATAACAATCCAGTCAGATCCTTCCAATAGAACAAGATGGTTTAGGTTTACCTGACTTGAAGGGATATTTTAGAGCTACACAGTAAATGCTCATATACATAACACAAGCAGAAGGTTACAATTCAAAGTGGAAAATGATGATGATGAAGCGTGGGAGAAGTTCAAGAAATAGAAAGAGAGACTGGGATTTTGGATGCAGATCTTTAAGGAGAATAATAGCAACCATACAGAACATTATACTCATAAAGTAGCAGAAAACATTCTAAGAACTAAGCAATACTAGAATGAAGACAGGAGATTTTGCCAGTACGGATGACCTCAAGTAGGGGCACACAAAATAAGCAAGAGGGGGCTGGAATTTACTGGAGAAACCTGGCAAAGGAACCAAGATATTGGGAGCAAATAACTCAAGCAGCAAAGGTAATAGAGTGCGACGAGGCCAATAAGACATTTGGATTGCAGGCTAGAGATTGCCTTCCCTACCAAAGCTTGCTCTGAGAGTACAGGCAAAGAGAAAGGGATAGTGGAATTTTAAGTGAAAGACATGCTCTGGTAGAGGTTTTAGTTGAATCTTGAACTGCAGCTGTTAAAAAGGGATAATTAGTACGGCATATAAAATATTGCATGATAAGAATCAATTAGAGGAGGTTAGAAAAGACTGGGAAGACAGGCAGGAAAAGCAATGTATAAGAAAACAATGGAAAGACATATGTATGACACCCAAGTATGCAATCAACTCCAGAAGATTTAAGATATTTGATTGGAAGTGTTTGCATGTGTATTTTATACCCAAAGCAGGCTTCAAATATGTTTTCTCAGGTAGATAGCAAACGTTGGAGGTGTGATGAAAAGAGGCAACTATGAACATATGTTTTGGGAGTGTAATAAGTTGACAGATTTTAAAAATTCCCTACAAAGTACTCTATCAAAATATTGGGTGAGCAAATGGTTATATATAAGGAAATGATTCTTTTGAGCTGGGATACAGGATCTGAATTGCCTAGACATAGTAAGGCCTTAATAAGTTTAATTCTACTGGCTGCCAAAAAAAAAAACAATTACTAGAAAATGGAAATCTAAGTTGACATCAGCTGTAGTTGAGGTAGTGAATATTATACATGAGATAGAAGATCTGGAAGAGAACCTTTCATCACAAAAGGTTTCTAATCCAGGAAAAAAAAGAGGTCATTGTTCCCCTCTACTCGTTACTCATTAGACCCATTATAGAGTACAATGCCCCTGTTGGTATGTACCTCACAAGACATCTACAACAACTAGAAAGGCCACAGAAATACCTCACAAAGAGGATTACCAGCCTCAAACAGATGTCCTACACAGGCAGTCTAAAAAAACTCCAGTTTTACTCTGTCGCATATCGCCTACTCAGAGGCGATCTCTGCCTAACATACAAAGCTATATCAAGCCCAGAGCTGTTGGACATACTCCACTTAAAGAAATCCTAATCCTCTGAGCTACATGGTCTAGGGACCTAAACCTTGTCACCACAATAAACAGAACACACTGGATGGATAGATATCCCAGAGGCTTCCCATACTCTGGAACAAACTACCTATCTATATCAAACAAAGCTCCTCATTAGCACTCTTCAAGAAAAATCTTGATGATTGGATGGGAGATAGGAAATTCATCCCAGGGATCACTTCTGTGGCTGTGCTCGACAGGGCACAGGAAAATAATTTTCTTGCGTGGCGAAAGCCAGGGTACGTTTTTGGCTAGGCTTATATAGGCCCTAGGGCCAATAGCCTAGCACCTACCTATGAGCCTATAACCTTTAGAAAAGGGAAGGAATAAATTACATAGAAGGAAATTGTGGGTACAACACATGCATAATAATGTTCAGGATTAGAGGGAGGAATGAGGTTTAAGGGAAGGCAGGAATTCAACATTTTTGTAATGTTGGACTGATGATAACTGCAAAGAAAACAGGGTCTATATCAGAAGATCGAAACTCCAAAAGAGTGAACGCTCTTTAAAAGAACTATAATATCTGAAACCACACAATATTGAACGTACAGAACAGCAATTTTTTTCCCAGGGAAAAAATTTGCTGGGCCATTGTCAGGACTTTGCCATTTCCTCCACTGTGGTATTTCCTCCACTGTGGTGCAATCTCAGAGTTGGTATAGTTAAGTAGGGGGTGAGGGGGGGGGCACAGCCTAGGAAACCGTACATTCAATATTGTGTGGTTTGGGGTATTATAGTTAGATTAAAGAGTACTCTCTCTTTTGGAATTTCGATCTTCTGATATAGATCCAAGAAAACATATGTGATGTATATTGTATTTAAATGGAAAAATGTTAAAATGTTTTGTTTTCTTTTCTATTAATGTATGTTTGCCAATGTCTTAGGTGAGACTTTAATAACAATATTTAAAAAAATAATCCAATCAAACAGTTTACCTAAAATTACACTGGTATGTAAATATAATCTTGCCTATAAGGGAAAGGTTGAAATTTGTTTTGTACTTTTCTATAACAATACCACTAGAGAGAAGATGTAATATTTAACAAAATAAGCATTCAAAGCACCGATTATCACGTTTTCAAGGATGACAGAGTTTTTCACCAGTTTCCTTTAGATGATATGGAAAAGGCTAGCTGTTAAGTAAACAGTCCACAGTTATCTAATCTTTTTATGAGTAACAATAATTTCAGTACTAAGGGTTCTAGATAGAAGCTCCTACATAACTCACTCAGTCTTCTGCAAGTAGGAGTTATAATATTCTAACATTCTAACGACTTATGTAAATACAATAATGTATTTAATGACCTGCTATTCCCATACCACCTCAGTCAAAATGCACAATATGGTTGCTACCTGAATACAGTCACTCTGTATGTATACTGTTTATATGTACTTCATCCCCTCATGCCTACTCACCATCAAACTTCTGCCTAGGTTGTACATTCACTCTCCTTCTAGCCTACCCATGCAGCACCCTACATCACCTTGTGAGGAGACTCCCTTTCTGCAAAGGAAGTCTGTCTCATTGTCAGCTCCCTCTTGTTTCAAACTGTCAATTAGGGTGACAGCATCTTGGAAAGCCATCATACAGGCAACCATAAATAGTGCTTTGTTTCTTCAACACCCACTCAACTTCTTATTCTTCATTCTGTTGTCTCCTTTTTTGTCTGGAGTGGTCCTTGCCACCCAAGACTGCTGGTCAGACTTCAATCCTGACCTGGGCCATCTAAATATCCAACTGCACCATGATTATCAGAAGCTACCCCTTGCTTTTAGACTACAAAAACGAATGAAAAGCAAACCAGTAAAAATAAACCCCAGCAGGACAGAAGATCCACAAAAGATGTTTAATGAGCGCTTTAGTTTAGTATATTACAAAACGTCATCAGAATATACTTAAAGGCATCGTACTGCAAATGGCTGACTACGTGAATATGTATAATAAACGAAAGCGCTCAACCATCTTTTGTGGATCTTCTGTCCTGCTGGGGTTTATTTTTACTTGCTTTTAGACTACTGAAGAGAGGAGTTACAGTCCTAACCCCACCTTCCATGTTGCTGATGTGGGCACTTGCATAAATGTGAGGGCCTACAAAGCCTTCCCTTATGTGCGTGTACTGCCACCCACACAAATGCTACAAAAATGGTTTAGCAGAAGCACGAAGCTCATGCGTCTGGTCCCCATTGCATTCCAGTAGCATCAAGCCTCCATTTGATGGTGGCAAATATAGCAGACTATGATCACCATCCCCTCCTCCCAAGATGGATGATCTTGTATTGGCTGCTCACTCCAATCCTCCCTACTGGCTCCTCCACACCCTACATGTGCAACTGTAGAACAAAAATAAACCTTTATTAAAATTTAAACAGTGACAACAAGCCTCATTCACCCTTGTCTCACTACTGAGATTTCTGTTCCAGGTTTAGCCATAAAGTCTATTTTAGCCTTGCTGTCTTAATATAATCTTGGAATGTTGAAAATCCTCAGTTTGCTAGCATGTATGATTATTTGACAAGCCGATACCAAGAAAGAGTGAAACATCTGCAGTCACAATGTAACATCTATAAAGTACAGTTTTGTACCTACCATAAATGTAGATGTCCGATAGGAATGCATCTGCAGTCCTTACAAATGGGGTTGTCCTGTCGTCAGGCAGCCCTTCGGTTGGCCGGATTCCAAAGTCTGGGTCTGGCCTCGGCTGGTGTCGCACTTCACCCGACGTCATAGCTGCAGTTATTCGGGTATAAAGGCATCAGCTGACGCCATTTTCCTCAGTGTTTCTTGCCCCAGATGCCAGGTGCCCTCTTGGAAGGCTAAATTTGGATAAATGCCAATGATTCCAAATAGTAGAGAGCAAACACAAAAAATAAGCATGTATATACATATATACAAACAAATTCACCATAATAGATTCCCCCAGCCAGCTATAAGAAGGGCAAATACCCTAGGAGCACCACAGAGGGGAAGGCGGGTGGGTAATCCTGACTGCAGATGCATTCCTATCGGACATCTACATTTATGGTAGGTACAAAACTGTACTATGTCCTTCAAGGATGCATCTGCAGTCCTTACAAATGGGTAGAATACCATAGCCAAACTGGGGGAGGTGGACAAATAAAGTTATGGTGTAGTTAGGATCCCTTGCAAAACAGCAGTGGCAAAGCCTGCTCGGGATCTAGAGTATAAAGGTAAATTATAATGCTTGGCAAATGTATGCACGGAGCTCCAAGTAGCAGCTTCTAAAATGTCCTTGGTAGCCACTCCTCGTAAGAAGGCTGTGGTAGTGGCTGTTGCCCTTGTAGAGTGAGGCCTGATGTTCTCTGGAGTTTTCTTTCCATGGTAGGAGTAACAAAATCTAATGCAATTTCCTATCCACTTGGAGATTGTCTGTTTTGAAATTGCTTTTCCTTCCCTTCCTGTTGCATATGCTACCAGTAGCTGGTCAGTTTTTCTATTGCCCTTGGTCCTGTCCAGGTAGTAGCGTAATTGTCTATGTACATCCAAGGTATGTAGCAGTCTTTCTCCCCTGTTCTGTGGGTTAGGGAAGAATGTAGGTAGGTGGATAGCCTGATTTAAAGAAACTCTGGAAACCACCTTAGGCATAAAGGAAGGATTTGTTCTCATGGACACTCTATCTTGATGGAAGATCAGGAAGGGTTGCACTGCCATTAATGCCCGAAGTTCAGATACCCTTCTTGCTGAAGTGATTGCCAGCAGGAAAGCAGTCTTCCATGATAAGTATTGCAATTCTGCTGTTGCTGCTGGTTCGAAAGGAGGAAGTGTCAATTTTTCTAGTACAAAGTTCAAGTCCCATGCTGGTAATGGTGGCTTCCTAGGAGGCTTTACATTTTTAATTCCTCTCAGAAACTGTCTGAGCAGAGGATGTGAGAAGACAGGAGGATCCAAGTCGTATTCTGCTGAAATAGCTGATGCATGAATCTTGATGGAGGAATAGGATAGGCCTGTGTGGAAGAGCTCTGCCAAGTATTCCAGAATGTTGGCTATGTTTACCAGTGACACATCTTCTCCTTTTTCAGTACTCCAAATGAGATATCTTTTCCATTTTGCTGAATAATTTTTTCTTGTTGAGGGTCTGCGAGCCTCAAGGATAATGTCTTTAACCCTTTGGGATAAATTTGGGTTAATTGGTCTTATGCAATGTTCCAGGCAGTCAGCTGCAGAGTTTTCAGGTTTGGATGCAGATTGTTGTAGTTGTTCTGTGTTAACAGCAAGGGAACCAGGGGTAGTGGCCATATTTGTTCCCGAGACATGCTCCTCAGTAACGGGTACCAATGTTGCCTTGGCCAGTCTGGAGCTATCAGAATGATCCTTGGACGGTCCTCTTTGATCTTCAATAGCACTTTGTGCATCAAAGGAAGTGGTGGAAATGCATATGCTGTCAGGTTTTTCCAACTGAAGGATAGGGAGTCCACCTGCCAAGCAAGTGGGTGGTACGTCCTTGTGCAGAATTTCTTTAGTTGGTGATTGCGTGGGGATGCAAATAAGTCTATTTCTGGGAGTCCCCATTTTCTTGTAATGGTTTTGAAGATGTCCGGATGCAGCATCCATTCGTGGGCATCCGTGGTAGTCCTGCTTAAAATGTCTGTTAGGATGTTTTCTTTTCCTGGTACAAAAATTGCTTTTAACTGAATGTTGTAGCTCAGGGCCACATTCCAGAGATCCAGTGCCATCCGGCAAAGAGGATACAGTGTGTGCCTCCCTGTTTGTTGATGTACCACATAACTGTGGTGTTGTCTGTCCTTATCATCAATAGACCTTGCTGAAGGAATGGTCTGAATGCCTGAATTGCCAGTTTTACTGCCAGCATTTCCTTTAGATTTATGTGTAGGTGCAGCTGGTTTTGAGACCATAAGCCTTGTATGCACTTGTCCAGCATATGTGCCCCCCAACCGAGGTCTGAGGTGTCTGTCGTGATGGTTTGGCTTGGTTGAGTACTGTGAAAAGGCAATCCTGTGTTTGATTGACAAGCCTGAGCCCACCATAGGAATTCTTGCTTCAGGCATGGAATAATGGGAATCTGGGTTTCCAAGCAGTGCTTGTGTTGAGACCATAAATTCCTTAGGTACCACTGTAGTTTTCTCATATGCAGTCTGGCATGAGGAACCAATATTATGCAGGATGCCATGAAGCCCAAGGCTTGCAGAACTTTTCTTGCTGTCAGGTGGTTCTGTTTTGCTAAGGCCAAGAAGTAGAGAGGTAGCTGCTCCTGTTTTTCTACTGTTAGGAATGCCATTTGCCTTGATGTGTCCAACTCTGCACCCAAAAAGGTTATTCTCTGGGATGGTATCAGTCTTGACTTTTTTATATTGACTGTGTATCCCAGGGCTTGTAGCAGATAAATGACCCTTTGTAAATCTTCTGCTAGCTTGCTTTCGTTGTCCGCTTGTATCAGGCAGTCGTCCAGGTATGGGTAGATTTGGATTCCCTGAAGCCTGCAATGAGCAATTACTGATGCCAGGCATTTCGTGAACACTCTGGACGCAGTAGATAAGCCAAAGGGCAATGCTGAGAATTGATAATGCTCTCATCCTGCAAGAAATCTGAGGTATCTTCTGCAGTTTGGTCGGATGGGGACGTGCAGGTATGCCTCCTTGACATCTAGAGTCACCAGCCAAGACTCCTTGCCCAGCATGGGAAGAAGCTGCTGTAGGGTCAGCATTTTGAATTTTGGAACAATGAGGAATGTGTTTAAAGCGGACAAGTCGAGAATAGGTCTCCATTTGCCTTCTTTTCATGGTACCAGGAAGAGTCTGGAGTAAAATCCCTTCCCTTGCTCCATAGATGGTACCTTTTCTACAGCTCTCATCCTTAATAATTGGGATATTTGTTTTAGTGCTTCTGTCTTTTGATTTGGAGGTAGGTTTGGCATTCCTCTCTTCCCTGGTACAGTATGGAAGTGAAACCTGTAACCTTGGTCTATTATCTGTAAAATCCACTTGTCTCTTGTGATGTAATGCCAGTTTGTCATAAATAAGGCTAGCTTCCCGCCTAAGGGTGCTTGCAGTTGTTCCCCGGTAGGCGGTGCCAGAGCCAAGTCACTGTGATTGACCTGTAGTTGTGGTGGTGGCTGTGTCTCGCTGGTTGTTGCCCTGCCACTGACGTCCTCTGTAAGCACCCCTGGATTGGCTTCTGCCTCTTGAACGCCTATTCCTGCCTCTCTGAGTTCTGGAGGAGTCTGGAAAGGACCAATTCTTGGAGGGCCAATTCCTGCTAAACCTCGGAGGTTGGACCTGTAAGAAATCTTTTACTGTTTGGACAGATTTTGCCTTCTCTTCCATCTTCTTCAGTACTTGTTGTGCAGGAGAGCCAAACAAATTGATCTTATCCATAGGAGCATCTAATAGTTTTGATTTGACATGGTCTGGTAAGGCCTGTTCTTTTAGCCATGCATGCCTTCTGATGACTGTGCCAGTCATGGCTGATCTAAAGGAAGCCTCCAGTGCATCATAGCCGCATTTTAGGGAATGGTTACTGACTTGTTGAATGTTATGTACCATTTCCTGCACATTTTTTGTCTACTGTTTCATCTGAGGACACTTTTTTGGTTAACTGATCTAGCAAAAATTCTTGATACTGCATCATGTGAAATTGACAGTTCAAGGCCCTAGCTGAAAGAGTAGCAGAAATGTAAACTTTTTTACCCCATCTCTCTAAGGATCTGGATTCCCTTTCAGAGGGGAGGGGGTATTTGGCAGAGGTGGCTGCTACAGCCTTAGGTCCTTGGGAGATAGTCTCTGGATCTGCAAGGGGAGCCTTATACAAGTGGTAATGTGTGTCCGGGACCCTGTAGTATCTATCGGGCTTAACAGGGGCCAGAGGCAGAGAATCAGGAGCAGTACAAGCATCATTAAATGCATCATCTACAACAGAAAGAACTGGAGGTATGGCTAAAGGCCTATGTTGTGGTAAATGCAGAAAAGTTCTAAGCCTTTTTCTGGAATCTGAAAAATCCTGGCCCTGCCACTGAAATTGTTCCCTCATAGCATGCAGGGTTTCCCCAAAGGAAAATTCCTCAGGCGGAGAAGCAGAAGGAATGGACTCTTCACCATCAGAGTCTTCATAAGGGGAGTATGGGGCCTCTGGAGGGTCTGTTTCATTTGAGTCATCAGAGGAATCATCTGTAGACACTGGCTCAGGGGGCTCTGCTCTAGGCCTCTTCTCTGGAGGCGGGTGAGAGGCCCTGTCTGGTTGAGGTTGGGATCCTCGGATTAAGGAAATGAGATCCTCTGCTAAACTAAGCATTTGTGAACTAGAGCTAGGCCTGTGAGAGGGGGGCTTAGCAGGCACAGATTTAGTAGTTTTAGCTGCTTTAGCCCTGGCAAAGGCCTTAATGGACATGGCTGCAGGAGGCCTAGCAGCTCCACGTGCAGGGGTTGAAATATCCAAGGGAATAGTGTCTGATAATTCCTGAGAAACTGTAACAGCAGGTGGGATATCAGAAGCCGATTCCACGAGGTTGGAAGAGGCCTCGGCAGAAGGAAAGTTTTCGGCTGAAGGAGGAACCGCTTGCTCGGTTTCAGCCGAAACCGAGACACTCGCGGTTGGCTTAACTGCGGTTTCGGCCGAAACCACTGACCGCGAGTGTCGGTCCTTTTCCTTGCGTTTTTTAGATATTTGCGAAGTCAGAGGATCCGACGGCATAATATAAGCAAAATCGGAGCCGAAAAACTCCTCAGCAAACTCCGACCGACGTCTAAGCGTCCGCCGGTTAAAAGAAGCACAGGCTAGACAAGCTGCGACGTCGCGGTCTGGGCCTAGACAAGGTAAGCAGTAAGAGTGGAAATCTTTATGAGGTATTTGTTTCCCACAAGTTAAACAGTTATTCACTTTTTCTGACATCGGCTGAGGCAAGTAAGAGTCCCCAACGGGGTACTTAGCTTTTTAGAAGTCTTCGAAGTAGTATTCGGTAGTAGTAATCTCTGGTTCTGACCGACCGGCACTTGCGAACAGCTTCTGCTTCGGGCGCCACGTGGCAAGAAAGACTGAGGAAAATGGCGTCGGCTGATGCCTTTATACCCGAATAACTACAGCTATGACGTCAGGTGAAGTGCGACACCAGCCGAGGCCAGACCCAGACTTTGGAATCCGGCCGACCAAAGGGCTGCCTGACGACAGGACAACCCCATTTGTAAGGACTGCAGATGCATCCTTGAAGGACATCTAGCTGCTCCTACTGCCCAGGTCAGAAACATTTTCAGTCTCAGCACAGAAACCTCTCCCAAAAATTTATTTCTAATTTTCACCGTGTAATAAACCCTAAATATATCGCACTGTAAATTCTTAACACTTTCCAGTGGCTGTTGGATTGTGTAATATGGTCTTATGACTCCTCTTCTCCAGCTTTGCACTCCAAACCTCTGTTAATCAAACATACAGATACTTACGCAAGTTACTATCTTCTAAGCTTTTGGAAAGGCCAGCAGCAGTTTCAGCAAATCCAAGCCTCTATGCCAAACTGTGGATTTTCATTATTAACAGAAATGGAAACAATGCTGACTTTTTTGGATTATCTTCCAATTTTGGTAATCACCATTCGCCATCAGTACTATATCCCAACTATTACACAGCTAAACCAAGTTCAAGGGCAGATCAGGTGCTGGAAGAGCCAGGCAGGGAGGGAGGGATGGAGGGAGCAGCTGTTACAGGCACACTCACACCAAGGGAAGAAAGAGGTGGTTCCTGACTGGATGTTGCTCCCAGCAAACAGGTTTCCTGTTGGCCACTGACCAGGATAACATCAGTTCAGTATCTTAAGTCAATGACAGTAGCTCTTACGGGACATTAGTGTAGGAGCATGCACATGTCCTGGGAAGGCAATGGATATCCCATGGTGATACAGAACTGATGTCACCACCTGAGGTGGGGCTTAGGGCTTAACAAAAAAGCACACAGCTTTCTAAATTAATGAGGATTTCACTGCAAACCCCATAGCAGGTCAGGGGACATGTCATGGCATGTGAATTTGGAGCCATCTGGAGGAGGTCTTGAGGCTGTGGGGAAGGTATGATGGTGAAATCACACCTTCTCTCTGAGCCCACAAGTTGCTAGCTGCGGTGGTCTGTGGAGTAATACTGGACAGCCACTTAGCAGACATTTTGATCTATAGTGAAGGATGATGGGCTTTGGATGGCCAAGGTAAAGGATCGGCATGGTTATGAGGATGACTGCCACTTCCAGACAGCTCTTACCTTAAGACTGGGTGTGGCTGGAGCTCCCAGTAGGGGAATAAATAGGCAATGATTAATGATGGGGGTAGGCAGGCACAGGAGTAAGAAAGTAATTAGGATTAAAATTCTCTCACACACACACTACACCACTGATATGGAATTTTATGGTCCACAATTACTAGGAACTATTAAGGGATCAAACAAAGCACCACTTTTCATCTAAGACTACAAAGCCATCTGTAGAACCCAGCAATTTTGAAGCAAGTTTTGAGAAAAAAGAAGTTATGTTCTTACCATAACGTTCCATGTGGAGTGTTCATCTCGCCTTTGTTCTTACACACGGGTTCGGAGCCGATCCTCAGCTCTGAGTCGGCCGCATAGCAAAGCTCTGCATCTCAGAGAAGCTCGAGACCAGACTATATGCCACAATCCTCCCTGCCATTACTCAGATCTAGTTTGCGAGTAAACCAGACCAATAACCAAAAACATCAGGTGCTAGGGCTACACACTGCCACAGAACTCAGAGACACTCTCTCACTTAACAAATTAACTAAGGGTAGTGAAATATACCCCATGAGGCAAGAAACAATATACCCGGAAGGGGTTAAGGCATTTCGACCAGACTCTAGTCCTACCCGTTCTTCCAAACACGTGAGGGAGGGAAGGGAGGGAATGCAAGAACAAAGGCGAGATGAACACTCCACATGGAACGTTATGGTAAGAACATAACTTCTTTATGTGAGAGTGTTCAATCTCACCGTTTGTTCTTACACACGGGTAGCGTCCCTAGCTCCGTCACCCCGAGTGACTCATGGAAGAACGTTCCTAAGCACAGTGGAACCAAAAGATGTCCTGTCTTTGGAGGCTTTGTCAACCCTATAATGAGCGATGAAAGTATGTGGTTTAGACCACGTGGCTGCTGCACGAATCGTGTCCAAAGGCAGACGAGCTGCATGAGCCAAAGAAGTGGAAACGGATCTGGTAGAATGCCCTTAGGTTTGGCAGGCAAGGCCTGATTTGACTTAGAATATACAAAAGCTATACAATCAGTAAACCATTTAGATAATGTACGTTTTGTAACTGCCATGCCCTTTTTATTGTCTGCAAACGCGACAAAAAGCTGATCTGTTTTCCTGTAATCTTTAGTCCTATCCAAATAAAATCTTAGCTGTCTGTGGACATCCAACTTGTGCAGCATATACTCCAACTTGCTAGCATGGTTCTTGAAAAAAATAGGGAGTTCTATGGACTGGTTAATATTCATGACAGAACATACCTTAGGAAGGAAAGACGGATTTGTTCGCAAGGAGACTCTATCTGGGTAGAAAATTAAGTAAGGTGGCCTGACTGATAGTGCTTGCAGCTCTGATACTCTTCGAGCTGAAGTAACAGCTACGAGAAAAAGTGTCTTCCACGACAAGAACTTCCGGAGGCAAGACGAGGCTAGTTCAAAGGGTGGCAACATTAGTTGTGACAATAATAAATTTAAATTCCATGGGAATAAAGGGTCTCTGACGGGCGGCCGAAGATGGAAGGTTCCTTTCATAAAAGCCTTACAAAGCCTGTGGGACATAATGGGAGAACCGTCCTCACCAACATGGAAGTTGGATATGGCCGCCAACTGTACTCCTAGTGTGGAAGTAGAGGCTCCTTTGTGAAAGAGGATAGATAGAAATTCTAGAACTTTATGTAAAGGAGCTACCAGGGGGTCCAAGTGTTGGCTAGATGCCCAGTATACAAAGCGTTTCCATTTACTCCTGTAGAGTTTTGTAGTGGAAGCTTTATGAGAGGCAACCAGAATGTGTTGAACTGCCAGAGAAAGTAGATCAGACCTGGCTAGGCAGGGAAGTGGAGCAGCCAAGCTGCTAGTTTGAGGGATAGAAGAGACGGGTGAGGAACTCCCGACGAATGGGTCAGTAGATCTGGTACTGGGTCCAGGATCCACGGTTCCTCTGTTTGATGGGCTCGAAGAAAGGGGAACCATATCTGTCGAGGCCAGAATGGGGCTATGAGTATAATTGTCCTTTCCAGGTTCCTGGCTTTCTGAAGAAATTTGGAAATCAAGGGGGTAGGTGGAAATGCATATAGGAGACCTGGGGGCCAATCGTGTATCAGTGCGTCCCTGGGGACATCCCCCGGAGGGGGTAGAAGGGCAAAATAGCTTCTGCATTTGGCATTCATCGGGGAAGCAAATAGACCGCAGCAAGGCTGGCCCCATCTGCGGAAAATCCTTTCCGCCACCTGTGGATTGAGGGACCACTCGTGAGGTAACAGGATGGCTTTGCTCAACCTGTCCGCAATAACACTGGATGACCCCGGGATGTGCATTGCTATCAGAAAGCGACCCGTAGACTCTGCCCATTGCCAAATTCTCATGGCCTCTCTGCATAATGGGTAAGATCTGGTTCCCCCCTGTTTGTTTATGTACCAGACTACAGACATGTTGTCAGTCTGAACTGCTACTGTTCCTAGAGGTAGGAGGGTTTGAAAGTGTTGCAACGCCAGGAACACCGCCCTCATTTCCAGAACATTTATGTGCAGGTTGTACTCCATGTTGGACCATTCCCCTTGGACTGTTCTTCCCTGAAATAGTCCCACCCTATCAGAGAAGTGTCCGTGGTTATCGTGGCCGTCAGATTGGGTAGAACAAATGGACGACCCATAGTGAGATCCTAACTGTACACCCACCATGAGAGGTCTCGTTTGCAAGAATCTGTTATCAGAATCTCGTGCGCTAGGGGAAACTGCTGGAACGACCACTGCGTGAACAGCAGCCATTGGAGGAGCCTCATGTGCAATCTTCCCATAGGAGCTGCAATCAGGGACGCTGCCATGAGTCCCAAAACCTTCAACACTAGTTTGGCCGGGGCGTTCCTGCTTTGCAGTAGAAGAAGAACCTGATCCTTGAGGGATGAAGCCCTTATTGGAAGGAGCTTTACCAGTGTTAAACGTGTATCTAGGTCTACTCCGATGAATGAAATATGCTGTGAGGGCAATAAGGCAGATTTTTCGAAGTTTATGGAAATCCCTAGGTGGGAACAAAGGTCGACTGTGTAGTCTCTGGCTTGCATGAGGCGATGCTCGGTGGTGGCGGTGAGGAGCCAGTCGTCCAGATAGGGAAACACCCGGAATCCTAGACATCTCAAGTGAGATGCTACCACTGCCATGCATTTCGTGAATACCCTGGGGGCTGAGGTGAGCCCAAACGGCAGGGCTCGAAATTGAAAGTGACTGGCTCCCAGCTGGAAGCACAGGTGATCTCTGGACGGTCTGGCCATTTTGATGTGGTAGTACGCATCCTTGAGATCTATCACGCACATCCAGTCGTCCTGTAAAAATGGAAGGATCGATTGAAGCGTGACCATCCGGAACTTTTCCTTCTTCACGAAGGTGTTGAGATTGCTGAGATCCAAAATCGGTCTCCAGTCCCCTGTCTTTTTTGGAACTAAAAAGAACCTTGAGTAAGTTCCGGATCCTCTTTGGTCCGCCGGGACTGGTTGGATGACTCTTTTTTTTGAGCAGCTTTGAAATTTCTATTGCTGCTGGGCCTCGCAGATGGGGTGGCACATCTGGAAACCTTCTTTGTTGGGGTGGAGTTGATATGAATGGGAATTTGTATCCTCTGGTTACAATGCTTTTTACCCAAGAGTCCGAGGTAAGAGTTAGCCAGGCCTGTGGGTATAAAGCCAAGCGACCCCAGACTGCCTCCAGAGCAGGACAGTCGAGCCTCCGTTCAGGAGTGCTGGAAAGGCTTACCAGGGACGGTATCCCTGTCGCCTTGGTTTTGCGGACCCCCTCTGCCGCTGGGGCGACGTCTTCCATTTCTACCCCCCCCCCTCTGCCTCTGGAGGGGGCATCACTCTGTGTGGCCTGGAAAGATCCCTGAGTTTTATGGAACAACATTTTTCTGCCTCGTTGCCCTTTGGGGTACGGTCTAGTTGGAGCGGAAAAACGGACTCCGACAGCAGACAGAGTCTTTCCTTCTTGCTCACACCGAGTTAGTGTCTCCTTCACTTTGGGCCCAAAGAGAGTGGCAACATCAAAGGGGGCATTGGCGAAGGAAGACTTGAAGGCTTCCGCAAATGAGCACAGCCGCATCCAGGATTGTCTTCGTAGAAGCTGCAGCTGAAGCTGCAGCTCTACTCGATCCTTCAGCCGCATATGAGATGAGCCTCATGGATGAGTTCACTATGGGTGTAAGGGTGTTAAGCTGTGCTGTTACCTTATCTGAAACAGCAGCATCTGTGTTACCCTGGAGGGTATCTCCCAGCCCCTTGATGAGATCCCTCTGCAGATGTGTAAAATGTGTCAAATAGTTTAGTGAATGCATGGAAAAAGTCGCTGAACTAAAAACACGCTTCCCATATCTGTCCATAGTCCTAGAATCCTTATTAGGAGGATGAACAGAAGAGGAAGACTCAGACATCTCCTTTTTAGTGGCTGCCGCCACCACCATAGCGTCGAACGGAACTCCCTTGGTGAGATAAACCTTGTCCTGGGGGGTGGTGATAAATTTGTTTGGTTTTCGAGGGACCGGTTCCACTGTGTCCGGTGTCTCCCATGCCCTTCGAGCAATCAAATCCATTAACTCATCGAAGGGCGGAGTAACCCAGGAGGTAGAAGGTTGAGCCCCAAAAGCCTTCAGCAGCACAGACTCATCCTCAGTGGGGGCTGGGGACTGCCAATCACCCCTCTGTTTTAAGATCTCCAAGATGTCCGCAAATGAGACATCCTCAGAGGGGGATCTTGGGGACCCCTCTGCCTTGCTGCAGTCCTTACACTTGGGTAGAATCCCAAAGCAGAGGTAAGGGAGGATGGCCAAACTATAAGGAAGCAGGAGCTGCCAAAATGCCCTGCAAAACAGCAGTGGCAAAACCAGCCCTGGATTTAGAGTAAAGTGGTAGGTGATAATGCCTAGAGAAAGTATGCACTGAACTCCAAGTAGCTGCCTCCAAAATATCCTTAGTTGCCACCCCTCAAAAAGCTGTCAAGTGGCAGTAGCCCTAGTGGAATGAGGCCTAATCCCAGCTGGAATCTCCTTGCCATGATGGGAATAACAGAAAGCAATGCAAAACCCAATCCACTTAGAAATAGTTTGTTTTGACACAGGCTTGCCCTGAGAACTCAAAGCAAAAGAAACAAATAACTGCTGAGACTGCCTGAACCCTTTAGTTCTGTCCAAATAATATCGCAACTGCCTGTGTACATCTAAAGTGTGCAAAATCTTTTCCCCTTTATTTTGGGGATTTGCATAAAAGTAGGCAAATGAATAGTTTGGTTTAAAGCCACACTAGAAACCACTTTAGGCATAAAGGAAGGATTAGTACGTAAAGATACCCTATCCTTATGGAAAATTAAGAAAGGCTCAACCGCCATAAGGGCCTGCAACTCAGAAACCCTTCTTGCAGAGGTAATAGCCAACAAAAAAGCAGTCTTCCATGATAAAAACTTTAATTCTGTAGTAGCTGCAGGCTCAAAAGGTTGTAGAGTGAGTTTCTCCAACACAAAATTGAGATCCCAAGCAGGAGTAGGAGCTCTTCGTGGGGGTCTTATATTCTTTGCCCCTCTAAGAAATTGCTTGAACAAAGGATGAGAAAACAATGGTGGGTCACAATCATAGTGAGCCGAAATTGCTGCAGCATGAACCTTAATAGAAGAGAAGGACAAACCTTTGTCCAGTAACTCAGTAAGATATTGGAGAGCCACACTTAAATTAGGCTCAGAAACATCAAAATCCTTTGCTGCACTCCAAAATAAAAATCTCTTCCATTTATCTGCGTACACTTTCCTTGTACTAGGCCTTCTAGCTTCCAAAATAACATTCAAAACTTGCTGTGGAAGTGGAGGCCCACTATGGTTCAAAACAGAATATGCCAGGCTGTTAGGTGCAGAGAGTGAAGCTTGACATTGAGCAAATGACTGTCCTCCTGAGACAACAGGTGTGGAATCAAAGGCAAAGGCCATGGAGGCTTCCGTACCAGGCTTCTCAGTAATGGGTACCAATGCTGTCGAGGCCAATCTGGAGCTATCAAAATCATCCTTGGCTTGTCTTGTCTGGCCTTTAGTAGTACCTTTGGGAGGAGAGGCAGAGGCGGAAAGGCATACACATGAAGATTGCTCCAATTGAAAGAAAGAGCATCCACTTTCCAAGCTGTGGGATGAAACCGTTTTGTGCAAAACTTTGGCAGCTGGTGGTTTAGTGGAGAAGCGAACAAATCTATGTCTGGAGTTCCCCATGACACTGTCAATTTCTGAAATACATGAGGATCCAATTTCCACTCGTGGGGATCCATAATTTGTCTGCTCAACACATCTGCTAAGGAGTTCTGTGCTCCCGGCAGAAACCTTGCCTGAAGATTTAGCTGTAAACTGAGAGCAGTCTCCCACAAAATCATTGCTTGCCTGCATAGAGGATAAGAATGTGTTCCGCCTTGCTTGTTGATGTACCACATGACAGTTGTGTTGTCTGTTAGAATCAACACCTGCCCTGGAAGAAGTAAATCCTTGAAAGCTATTAATGCAAACTGGACTGCTAACATCTCTTTCAAGTTGATATGTAGATGTTGTAGTCTGGCAGGCCACTTGTCTTGTATCCACTTTCCATTCAGATGAGCTCCCCAAGCTTTGTCTGAGGCATCTGTCGTTAGAATCTGACTCGCCTCTGGCCGGGTCACAGAGAGTCCCTTGTTTAGGTGACATTCCTGAGCCCACCACAATTCCTTTTGAATGCAAGGTATTATTTGAATGACAGTGTCCAAATCCTGGCAGTGCTGTGTCCATACATTTTTAAGATACCATTGTAGCTTCCTCATATGCAGTTTGGCATTGGGAAGCACCAGAATACAAGATGCCATGAACCCCAAGGCTTGAAGGACTGTCCTTGCAGTCAGCCTGGACTGATGAGACAACTGATGAAAGTAAAGGGAAAGATTCTTTTGTTTGTCCGGGGTCAAAAAGGCCATCTGGGATGCTGTATTCAGTCTCACACCCAGAAAGCACATGTCCTGAGAGGGTACTAGACTGGACTTTATTTCGTTCACAGAATACCCCAGGCATCTTAGCACTGCTATCACATAATCCAAATGATGAAGAAGCTCGTCCCTTCCTTGAGCCAGAATCAGGCAATCGTCCAAATAAGGATAGATCTGTATTCCTTTTAACCTGAGGAAAGCTATCACTGGAGCCAGAACTTTCGTGAACACTCTGGGTGCAGTAGATAAGCCAAAGGGCAATGCAGAGAACTGATAATGCGAAGTCCCAGCTCGAAAACGCAGATACTTCCTGCAACTCAGTCTGATAGGAACATGAAGATAAGCCTCCTTGAGATCCAAAGTTACCATCCAATGATCTTTGCCCAGCAGAGGTAAAAGCTGCTGTAACGTCAACATTTTGAACTTGGGAATGTCCAGATAAGTGTTGAGGATAGATAAGTCCAAAATTGGTCTCCACGTGTTCCCTTTCTTTGGTACTAGGAACAGGCGAGAATAAAATCCTAGGCCCACTTCTGGCATAGGGACCGGCTGAATGGCCCCTATTTGGAGTAACAGAGAAATTTGCTTGTGAGCCTCTATTCTTTGTTGAGGAGGAACGTCTGGCATGCCTTTGAAAGGAGGCAAGGTATGGAAATAAAACCTGTAACCGTGGTGTATGATATCCAATACCCATCTGTCTTGGGTAATTAAACTCCAATTTTCTTTGAAAAGTGCCAACCTTCCTCCCAAAGGTGCTGCCAGACGAGAAGGCTCTGGCAGCTGAAAAGGTAGGTCATTGGGTCTGTTTACGAAAGGACTGACCCCTGCCCTCACCCGAAGACTGAGCAGGAGAACTCCCTGTTCTAGGCCTGAAAGAGCCCTGAGCTCTGCCCCTACCACGTCTAGATCTACCCCTAGACTGGGAATCATAAGAAGGATACGTCCACCCCTTAGTAGGCCAATTTCTACTAAACTTTGGAGGCTGAACCTGCAAAAAATCTTTAACAGTCTGCATAGACTTAGCCTTGTCTTCCATTTTCTTTAAAACTGCCTCAACAGGAGAACCAAACAACACATTAGATTGCAAAGGAGCATCTAAAATCCTTGTTTTAACATGGTCAGATAAATTCTGATCCCTCAGCCAGGCGTGCCTGCGAAGAACTGACCCAGTGGCAGCCACCCTAGACGAGGCCTGTACAGCATCAAAACCACATTGCAAAGAATGCTTACCCACCTGTTCAGAAACATGTACTAAATCTTGTAACTCTTTACAATCAATACCTTCCACCAGAGCATCAACCTTAGACTTCAATTGTGAAAGGAGATAGTTTTGGTATTTCAACATGTGAAACTGGCAATTCAAAGCCCTCATAGCTAGAGTGGAAGAAGTATAAACTTTCTTTCCCCATCTATCCAAAGCCCTGGCCTCTTTATCTGTAGGAACCGGATTCTTGACAACAGAAGCCTTAACACCTTTAGGCCCCTGACTAACAGTTTCTGGGTCTGCCCTAGGACTCTTAAAAAGATACTTATGAGCTTCAGGCACCCTGTAATACCTATCCGGTTTAACAGGAGCAGGAGGCAAAGAATCAGGATTAAGAGAAGCCTCTGTAAAAACATCTTCCACCACATCCAAAACAGGAGGTATAGCCAAAGGCCTATGCTGGGGTAAAACAAAATTCCTAAGCCTTTTCCTGGAATCAGAGAAGTCCTGACCTTCCCACTTGAAATGCTCCCTCATGGAATGAAGAGTTTCTGAAAAAGAAAAAGTTTCTGAAAAAGAAAAATCCTCAGGAGGAGAAGCAGAAGGAGTAGAATCATCCACATCAGAATCAGAATAAGGAGAATACTCCTGCAAGTCTTCAGCCGAAGACTCTGAAACATCCGAAGCCTGCTCAAAACTCCCTAGCTCAGGCTCCACCCTAGGTCTCTTATCAGGAGGGGGCAAAGAACCCCTCATCAAAGTAATCAAATCTTCTGCCATTTTAAGCCTATGCTTCTTGGGCACAGTTCCTGAAGAACTAGGGGTGACACCAACTGAAGCTAAACCTGGCCTGCCTCTGGGAGAAGCCTTGAAAACAGAAGGAGAGGGCCTAACCACCCTAGGAAGGGAGGGGAGTATAGTAACCTGAGAAGCCCCTTCAGCCTGACCTGCCTCCTGAGAGGCCACATCCTGCAATAACAAAGTCTCTCCCTGGGATCCCAAAGAAACCTCCGGTGGAACCACCGGCTCCACCGACACCTCTAAAGAACCGCGTCCGTGGACGGTTCTTCTAGCCTAGGCTTAACTGCTTTGTCCTTGCGCTTCTTGAAGAAGCGGGCCGGAGCATCCGACGGCATTTTATAATTGCACCGCTTCCCGAAGACTAACCTGGCACAATCTAACCTTCTCTTTATAGTGCGCTTATTGAATCTAGCACAAGAGTGACACCCAACAACGTCGTGCTCAGGCCCTAAACAAGGAATACACAAAGTATGATAGTCTCTATGCGGTATCTGTTTCCCACAAGAAATACAATTATTCACTTTTTCTGACATCCGTAAACCACTGAGGCAAGAAAAAACTAAAATATTCCCCAACGGGGTACTTAGCCAACTTTGACTCGGTCTGAAACTCCGAAATCGAAAAATTTCAGAACGCCAACCGGCACTTGCAATGCTGCTTCTGCATCAGACCATGCGGCAAAAAAGACTGAGGATATGACGTCGGTCATGCGCATTTGTACCCTGACGTCCTGATGTCAGTCAAATGCGCCTTGACCGACGTCAGCCTTATACTTTGATATTCGGGCCGACCGAGGACAGCGGACTACCCAAGTGTAAGGACTGCAGCAATGTGAGATGAAGAACATCAGAAAGCGGCCCCTTAGGGGAGGGAGAAGACGCCTCCGATGAAGTGGTTGTCTGTGCAGACAAAACCTTCCTCATAAGGTCAAAAGCCCCTGAACCCCGGGCCGAGGACTCCTCCGGTTCCGAAGAACATAGAAGCATCCCAGACACGGGGGCCGTGGGCCCCGACCCCGAGGACGGAGCCGAGCCAATCTGCGCTGAGGCCCCGAGAGGGAGAGTCGGCACCGAAAGGTCGGTACGACTCTCGGTCCCGGAACCGAGGAGAGATCGTCGGCTCCGCGACTCACCTACAGGTTCTGAAGGAGTCGAAGTTAATGGTGTCGATCGTGCAACGGACGGTTTCGGCACCAAGGGCTCCACTATCATCGGCTCATCCTCTCCCGGCTCCGAAGACTGGATGGGTCTCGAAGGAGGACCTGTTGGAGATATAGGGAGGCCTTCTAGTTTCGACACCAATTGGGAGGAAACTGCAATCAACTTGGAAAGGGCCGTGTTCTCCATGAGTTTCTGCATGACACGATCCACATCTGTATCGGATAACGGTCTGGAAGATCGAGTCGAAGGGGCCAAAGATGGCACCGACCGAAGAATGGACGGTGGCGGTAGCTCCGACACCGGTTCCAAGACCTGGGGCTCAGTGAAAGACAAACGTTGGCCTTTCGGCCGCCCGAAGTCTGTGGAACCGGCGAACGAACCTTCGAAGATGAACTCAGAGCCGATGACATGGGTTCCGACATCTTCGACCCCTTCGAGGACTTAGAAACCTGGTCCGATTTGTCCAAAGCCTCCTGGAATGCAGGCTTAAGTAGTCCCCTATCTATAAGTTTCCTGCGTCTATCTGTCATGACCCTCCCGCTAAAGGAATGGCATATAGAGCAGTCCTCTTGTAGGTGGAGAGGGTCAAGACAGTAAACGCAGGAAGCGTGGTTGTCAGTGATGGACATTTTCTGTCCACACTGACATCTTTTAAAACCGGATTTGGCTTTCTCTGACATAACCGGTAGAAGTAAGACACTCTACTAGGAAAAATTTTAAACAACTAACTACAATAACTAATAACTACTAAGTAAATATTTATATATATATATATATATATATATATATATAAGAAGAAGTATTGCTATATAAAGAGGGGAAAAAGGAGGTAGGCCACCAAAGGGAACCTATAAGAATATTACAGGATTAACTATAATAACACACACACACACTAGCACTATATCAAAAACTAACTTTAAGAACTTTTTAAACAAGAAAGATAAGAATCTTATCTGAAATACAACAAAAATCTCTCTGGTCCGAGCTCTCCTCGATGTGATCTGTTGCAGCGGCAAACTAGATCTGAGTAATGGCAGGGAGGATTGTGGGATACAGTCTGGTCTCGAGCTTCTCTGAGATGCAGAGCTTTGCTATGCGGCCGACTTGGAGCCGAGGATCGGCTCCGAACCAGTGTGTAAGAACAAACAGCGAGATTGAACACTCTCACATCATGTGTTTATATGTATGTCTTTCTTTCGGCTTTTTCCCAGTTAGGGGTCGCCACAGCGGAACTCTGGTCCGCTAATGATTGGCAGTAGATTTTTACATACTGGCTTGCCGGGCCTAACGCACAACCTTCAACGAAGGTACGCCCATTCATGCATGTCGCCACACAGAAGATGCTCTAACTGAGAATCGAACGGGCAACGTCTAACTGTGAGGCGACGTGTTTATATGTATAATGGAATAATATTAAACTAAGGCTAAAGAGACAGTGAACCACATGATGAGTGAGTGAATGCCAATATCAGTCATCAGTAAAGCCTTTTTTTAAGGAATTATTGTGATTATCCTCAAGTCCCTCTTCATTCCATCTAATTTACCATTCATTTCTCCTTGGAGCAAGAGGCAGCTTATTCATTCCATGACCAGAGTTACAGCCTACAGCCCATTCATTCAGCATTCAGCAGTCAGACTAACAGCCTGTAGGCATACTAATTCATTAATTCCACTCATAGAAGCCAGTCAGGCAACAAGAGTGAGCTACCACTTGTGGATCTCTAGCCCCTACCTAACTACTATCCTAATTCCTCATGGTAGTCAGTGACATGATAGGAATCTGCTGCTCTGGGAGGCTAAAACATATGGCTACACGAAACCATGGACTCCCTACTCTGATGACATGTAGCAGGAGCCACACTGAATCAACAGTTAATACTTGTAATCCCCAACTCTTATGAGGGGATCAGTGGTGCAGGGCAGACCACATCCCTCCCAGGAGTATGAGACGGGCATTTAGCTACTCACTCCTACCGCCCCTCCTTGCCTTCCAGTATCCAAGCCACTAAATTAACTCTTGATTGACTGAGGTCACAGTCGGGGGTTATCTCTCAAAGCCACACAGGTGGGATTCTGCAAACCATCCTTCAGTAATCTGCTCTGTGTAAAATGCATCTCATTTGATACTGATGGTGAATATTTTTACAACTAGTACACATATGACATGGTATAAATATTGTTTTGCTAAAAGATCAAGCTGCATTTTGTACCTGGCCTTTTTTCTGACCTATTGAAGGAAACAGAACATCCTGTTTTCTAGTGGGGCATCTACCATATCTCAGCGAAACAGTGTTTTTTCTACCATTTTTCACATATTTTTAAACAAAAATAGAAGTTATGTTCTTACCATAACGTTCCATGTTAGTTGTCTTCTTCTCGCCTTCTTCTTGCTGGATGGGTTCGGAGCCGACCTCGGCTCCGACTCGGACACTGTAAAAGCTCGAGAGTTGGTTCCACCGGCTCGAGGCTCCCCTTATATCCCACAATGCTAGGCGAGAGTTACCTCAGATCTCGTTTGTAAGCTAACCCCAGCTTATAATAGTAACAGAATAACTCTAAACAGAGTCCACCTCTAACAACAGGAAGAAAGAAGGAAGACCTACATCCTGAACCAGGAAATATGCATAACAGCATATGCCTAAGAAAGAGGTGGTAGAAAGAGAGGTCACAATCACAACTCCTCTAGGTCTGTCCAGGCCAGGGGGAAGGAGGGTGGGACGCAAGAAGAAGGCGAGAAGAAGACAACTAACATGGAACGTTATGGTAAGAACATAACTTCTATATGTTAAGTTGTCTATCTCGCCTTCATTCTTGCTGGATGGGACTGCGTCCCTAGCACCTTGTCCCGGGTGGCCTAACGGAACAGACTCCTGAGAACAGTGGAACCAAAGTTAGCTCTATGCCTAGAAGCTAAGTCCAACTTATAATGAGAAATGAAAGTGTGAGGAGTAGCCCAAGTAGCCGCTGCACAAATGGTGTCAATAGGCAGTCTGTCTTGGAAGGCTAAAGAAGTAGCCAAAGCTCTGGTGGAATGGGCCTTAGGTTTATTAGGCAGTTTTGGTGTCTAATTTCATATACAAGGGAAATCAAAGATGTTAGCCATCTGGATAATGATACCTTTGAAACTGAAAGTCCCTTTCTGCTTTCTGCATAGGAGACAAACAGCTGATCAGATTTTCTGAATTGTTTCGTTCTATCCAAGTAGTACCTCAATTGACGATGAACATCCAGGCAGTGTAATTTTTGTTCAGACCTATTGGAATATTCTGGAAAAAGACAGGGAGGTCAATGCTTTGATTTAGATTTGACGTCGAGACCACCTTAGGCAAACAGGACGGGTTAGTTCGTAGGCATACTCTGTCCTTATGAAACAATAGATAAGGAGGTCGACAGCTGAGTGCTTGAAGCTCTGAAACTCTTCTAGCTGAAGTAATAGCTACCAGAAAAAGAGTCTTCCATGATAGAAATTTTAAAGAACAGGAGACTGCAGGTTCGAACGGGGGAAGAATCAAAGAAGCAAGAACTAAATTTAGGTCCCAAGGAGAAGGAGGATTTCTTATAGGAGGTCTGAGAAGAAAAACTCCTTTCAAAAAGGCTTTGCAAAGCTTGTGGGACATTAAGGCAGATTCAGAAATACCCACATGAAAGTTAGAAATAGCTGCCAATTGAACTTTAAGAGTAGAGGAGATGAACCTGCATGGAAGAGTTCAGCTAGAAAATCAAGGACTAATTGGATGGAAGCAGTGAAAGGATCTATGTCCTTTTCTTGAGCCCAATATGTGAAGCGTTTCCACTTACTCAAATAAATCTTCCGAGTGGAAGATTTATGGGAAGCTATCAAAATATCTCAAACAGAGTGAGATAATTGAGGAAGCCTGGCTAAGGTTGGAACTGGAGGAACCAAGCAGTGAGGTTCAGAGAGCGGAGGGAGCGATGAAACTGACCCGACTGATGGATCAAAAGATCTGGAACTAGGTCCAGATTCCACGGTCGCTCCAAAAGAAATTGATGTAGAAAGGGGAACCACACCTGTCGAGGCCAGTAAGGAGCAATGAGGATCAATGAGGCCTTCTGAGCGATAGCTTTCTGTATCACTTGAGAGATTAGTGGGAAAGGAGGAAATGCATACAGAAGTCCCCGGGGCCAAACTTGGACTAGAGCGTCTCTGCTGGGTTGGCCTGGTAAAGGGAATAGAGTGAAATATTCTCTGCGCTTGCTGTTTTGGGGAGTAGCAAAAAGATCGCAGCAAGGCTGACCCCACTTGAGGAAAATTTCTCTCACAACAGAGTCTTTCAGAGACCACTCGTGAGGCATGAGGATAGCTCTGCTCAACTTGTCCGCAATTTGATTGGACTTCCCGGGATGTGCGTTGCTATCAGAAACCGCTGAGAAGAAATCGCCCATTGCCACAGTCTGAGTGCTTCTCGACACAGGGGATATGACCTGGTTCTGCCTTGTTTGTTGATGTACCACACTACAGACATATTGTCTGTCTGGATTGCAATCATTCCCAAGGGAAGAGAGTCTTGAAGGGCTTGCAACGCTAAAAGCACTGCTCTCATCTCCAGAACATTTATGTGCAAGTGGCATTCGTTTGGTTGCCATGTGCCCTGGACCGTCCTGCCCTGATAATGCCCACCCGACCCGATCAGGGAGGCATCCGTTGTCAGAGTAGCAACCGGAGGGGGTGGAACAAAGGGTCTTCCCAACAAGAGCTGAGAGGAAGACATCCACCACATGAGATGATTTTTGCACGCTTGCGTGATCATAATGGTGTGGGACATTGGAAGTTCCTGGTATGACCATTGAGTAAAGAGCATCCATTGAAGGATCCGCATGTGGAATCTGGCTAATGGAAGCAGAGGTATGGCCGCCATAATTCCCAACACTTTCAGAACTAACCTGGCTTTGATTCTGTTGTTGTTGAAAAGGAGTGAGACCAGTTTGTGAATGTCTGTTATTCTCTGATGTGTTAGTCTCGCAGACATGTCTACTGTGTCTAGATTTGCGCCTATGAAAGTAATAGCACGACAAGGCGACAAGACAGACTTTTCGCAATTTATTGAAATGCCCAGCTTTTGACAAATGCGAAAAGTGTAATCCCTGGCCATCAGAAGGAGATGCTTGGTGGGAGCTGTGAGGAGCCAGTCGTCCAAATATGGAAACACCTGGAATCCTTGTCGTCTCAGGTGAGAAGCTACCACTGCCATGCATTTGGTAAACACCCGGGGAGCAGTGGTGAGACCAAAGGGCAGGGCCCTGAACTGAAAATGACTGGTTCCCAGCCTGAAGCGGAGGAATCTTCTGGAGCGTCTGTTCATTTTTATGTGATAGTACGCATCCTGAAGGTCTATAGAGCACATCCAGTTTCCTTTGCCCAAGAGGGGAAGAATGGATTGCAGCGTGACCATCCGAAATCTTGTTTTCTTGACTGATCTGTTCAAGATACTGAGATCCAAAATTGGTCTCCAGTCCCCTGTTTTCTTTGGAACTAAAAAGAACCTTGAGTAGATTCCGGATCCTTGCTGGTCTGCTGGAACTGGCTGAATTGCTCTTTTGCAAGCAGTTTTGAAATTTCCAAAACCGCTAGATCCCTTTGAGCGGGTGGAACATCTGGAAGGGATTTTTGATTGGTTTGGAATGCGAAGAAAGGGGATAGAATAGCCTTGAAATGACGGACTGTACCCATTTGTCTTGAGTCAGGGATAGCCAGGCTTCTGGGTACAGTGACAATCTTCCCCCCCCTCCCTCCGAAGGTGGGCCGGCGGGCAAAACCTCAGCGATGCTGAAAGGGCTGGTCACAGAAGGCTTCCGATTGCCCTGGTTCTGCGGACCCCCTGCCCCTAGGGCGGCGTCTACCATTGTTATTCCCGCCTCTGCCTCTGGCGGGAAACGACTCTGTGCCAGGCTAAGTCCCTTGAGATTGTTTACGGAACCACATCTTTCCACCTTTCTGGCCTTTGGGGTAAGGCCTAGAAGGAGTAGAAAAACGGACTCCGACGGCAGAAAGGGTCTTGCCATCAGTTTCGCACCTAGTCAAGGTTTCTTTCACTTGAGGACCAAAGAGATGATCCATCAAACGGGAGTTAGTGAAAGACGCCTTGAAGGGGTCCAAAATTGCATAGCCGCATCCAGGCATGCCTACGTAAGGCCACACCTGTCCCTGCGGCTCTACTCGCTCCATCAGCCGCGTAAGAAAGAAGACGCATGGAGGAGTTGGTTATGGAGTTAAGGGTAGCCAGCTGCGTGTTCATCTTATCTTGAAAACCCGCAGCTGTAGGGTCCTTTAACATTTCACTCGCTTCCTTGATCAGGTCCCTTTGAAGACGAGTAAAATGGCATAGGTAGTTCAGCGAACGCATGGTAAATGTCGCTGACGAGAACATCCGCTTCCAGTACCTGTCCATGGACCTAGATTCCTTGTTAGGTGGATGGACAGGTACTGAAGGATCAGCTAGCTCCTTCTTAGTGGCAGCAGCTACCACCATAGCATCCACAGAAACTCCTTTTGTTAAGAACTGTTTGTCTGCTGGTGCTGTTATGAACTTGGAGGGTCTCCTGGGAGTGGGGTCCACTGAATCAGGAGCCGTCCATGCCTTCTTAGCAACCACCTGCATGAGGGGGTCAAAGGGGCGCGACACCCAGGAGGTGGAAGGGCGAGAGCCAAACGCCTCAAGATACACAGATTCCTCCTCCGAAGGGTTGAGGGCTGGCCAATTTCCCCTCTGCTTCAGGATCTCTAGAATGTCTGCAAATGAGACATCTTCAGAAGGGGAACGGGGAACCCTCAGAATCATCTAAATCTGTGTCCGGCGTGATGGACACAGGTGAGTCAATGTGTTTCCTCTTACACTTCCTCTTCCGAGGGGGCTCTTCTGCCAAATCAGGAGAGGCCTCGGAAGAGGATGAAATCCCCACATGGGGTTCCTGAGGAGCTGGCTCTCTGCGGTCCGGGATGATGGAGTGAGTCGACTTGACCTGAGGCACCGTGAGGGAGGCGGACGGAGCCGACTGTGGAGTAGAGCCAGGCTCTAACACACTCCGCATGACCTCGAATGCACCCCTGTCAGGCAAAGCCAGAGGTCCCGCCCGAGAAGCTAAGAACCTCCCTCGGCACCGACAGTGATGGCTCCGAGGCCGATGTCGGAGCCGAACTTACCAGCGCCAAGCACCGAGAGGAGAGGGGTCGGACAAGGGTCCGATGCCACTCACCCTCGAGCCGACGAGGGAAGTCCGCGCCGAGATTCTTCCAAGGAAGAAATCGGAGCCGGACGGAGCCGAAGACAATTGTATCGGCTCCGACGCTATCACAGTCTCGGTTCCGACGACCCGGCTCCGAGCTCAAGAGAGTCAAGGAGGAATATATTGATGGACCGGGGCAGGCATCGACTGATGAGTCGGGCTCTGAAGCATCTGGGCCAGTGCCTCGGACTTAAGAAGTCGACTCACTACCCTCTGAAGGTCATGATCCGACAGCCTCGATGACCTAGAGGAGTGAGATCTTTGGCCCGTTCAGACAGCAGGGAGATCCTGGAGCCAAATGAACGGAGCCAAGGGATGGTGACCTGGACCTCTTCTAGTTGTCGGCTCCGAAGGTCTGGTCGGAGCCGACACGGGAATTTTAATACCTCGGCTCCAGCCGGAGCCGAGGGAACCACAGAAACTGTGGACTGAGACTCATCGGCTCCAGCCGGAGCCGATGTAGACATAGGTTTAGAAACCTTAGGTCTCGGCTCAGTTGTCGGAGCCAAAGACCTAGATGCCTTAGAGGGCTTCCCTGTAGATACAGAAAGGGAATCCTCTGGCTTGAGTAAGCCCCTTAAAATTAATTTATTTTTTCTTTCCTGCAGGACCCTGGGGCTGAAGCCATGGCACACAGCACAGGAGTCCTGCAGGTGCAAAGGTCCCAGACAGTAGACACAAGAAGTGTGAGCGTCTGTCAGAGACATTTTCTGACAGCACGCATCACACTTCTTGAATCCGGAGACCTTTGCTTCTTTAGACATCTCTAAAGGTGTAATCACACACACACAAACACACTAATTACACCCTGTCAAGTTTAAATTATAATAAACACTAACTAGGTTTTTTAAAAAAAGAAATAACACACACACTCCACTAGGGAAGAAAAAAGGCCTGTAGGCCCAAGGGAAGAACTTAAAGTTCTTGAGGGAAAAAAACGGGAATTTTTTAGAAGGGGATAAAAATTTCTCTAAACTAAGGGAAATAAGTAAAAATATTAAAATTAAAGGGGTTTTAATAGACTAACTTACACAAGAAAAGTCACTTACCAAGAACCGGTAGAAACCAACACCTCGATAGCTGTAGCGGCAAACGAGATCTGAGGTAACTCTCGCCTAGCATTGTGGGATATAAGGGGAGCCTCGAGCCGGTGGAACCAACTCTCGAGCTTTTACAGTGGCCGAGTCGGAGCTGAGGTCGGCTCCGAACCCATCCAGCAAGAATGAAGGCGAGATAGACAACTTAACATCAATTAATTTAATGTATATTGCAATTCTGAATCTTGCTCTTGCAATGTTTATCCTGTTTTCACACTCCACTGTACCACCAATGTATTTTGGCTACATTTCTTCCAATTTGGCTGGAGATGACTGCAACTATTAACATATTACCTTTAAAATGGCAATCTATATTACCTAAACAATAAATCTATATTATCTGTATTATCTTTGAAAAGCAGGAAAACTACAGAAATCGGAAATTGTGAATTCAACATTTTAACTGTATTTCAAGGCAAGTGGACTTACAGAAAAACACAAAAAATACAGTGTGCTATGTTCCTTCACGTCACACGTGAGTAATCCATTAAGACATTTATCACTTTTATCTTTTTAGAAAGAGACATGATTTTTGTTTTAAAAACAAATGAAAGTATACAAAAACAAAATATGAATCTACCATATGTATCACATTTATTTTTTACTATAAATCAAGAGGTTCAGGAGTCAGCAGAAGCTTATGTAGACAAAATTAAACACAGGGCTCAAGACTATGAGCTTGGTGATTTGGTTGATTCATTGACTGATCAGAGCGAAATGATCAGCTAAGGGAAGCAGTGCTGATTTTGGAAACAGCCACAAATGTAGCGATAGTGAATGAACTTTCCAACACTCAGCATAAAATTCTAACAGAAGAGGTCAAAGTGTGCAAAATAATGACCAAGTGAGAAACAGATCAAACTAAAGTCAACAACTGTTGTTGTTTGTCTTTTTGCTTTTCCCGGTTACGGATTGCCACAGCGGAACTCCAGTCTGCTAATGATTGGCAGTAGATTTTCACGAACACCGAGGTGCCAGCTCGACGTTCAACCTTCAATGAAGGCATGCCCATTTATGCATGTCTTTCGAACGCCCACCCAAAGTCAACAACTGTTAAAAACATTAAAAACATAAATAAATATGTAGGCAAGCAAGATGGGGCCTGGTAAAAAATATGCAGGTACAAACACCCAATCTAAGCATTTTGGCTATAGGCATTAAAAGGCACACTGCAACGCATGTAATAAAGTCTTGAAGCTCTGTTGAGAAGTAGTAGCCATTTCACCACAGCCTTTAAGAAAGAAAAAACTGCTGTAACAAGTTGTTTATGTATTAGAAGCAGAGGAGCAGTGTAAAGCTGAAATGTTTGCTGGTGCTACTGATCTTTTTATGAAGCACACACACACACAAGGAGGATGTGTATTCAATTTAAGCTGCTAATAACGGCAAAAGTAATTGTTGGTTAAAACAAAAACTGTGCAGATTAAAAGCATGTCATCTGCATTTAAGTTGGACAATTTGTCAGAATCTACTTTTAAGTCACTGAATTTAAACAGTAAAGTGTACAAGTCAGCATGCATGTTGTTGTCTTATTCATAGCATAAACTCACGCTTTTGGGTCAACAGTAGTTAGACTGTGAATACAAATGTTAAGAAATACAAGCTATCTAGGAAGTGCCACTATGAGCTGAATTAAAGCAACCAAACAATATGAATACAAATCCACTGGTTACACAAGCACTAGGCACAGTAAAAATAATTCATGCAGGTCACACTCAGCGACAGAGCATGCAAATGCTCCCTTGTTATCCTAGCACACTCATAGAAAACAGTTACACAGCAAAGGCAGTCAGCATTAATGTTTGATTATTACCAACACTACTACAGCACAGGAATAGTCAACTGTTGACTCTAATAGACACATGTAAGCTCATAGTGCACAGAAGTGTAACTTTATTGACAAAGACTCTGAATTGTTAAGCAAATATAAAAAAAACATCTATGATGAGGTCTTCATTGCAAGTTCATTAAAGTAAGCCACTGTGCAGAATATGTGTAGCAGAACACAAATGACATGAGGAAATATGCTGATCTGTTTCAAGGCTTAGGTTGACCACACAGTGGCTACTGCAAAGGATTCTCCTGAGGCAGTATACTCCAAGAAGGGTAGCAGGCAAGCTCACAGTTAAGACTGAGTACAATCTGAGACATATGGCAGTTACGGGAGTCAAAGTCAGACCAAATGGAATAAATGGGTGAACGGAATGGTAACAGTCATGAAGCAGGCAAATTAAAAATTCACATAAATCCCAGATACCTGAATATGTGGTGCAGTGGTAGTGTTGTCACCTCACAGCAAGAGGTTCTCCGATTCGATTCTCGACTGGAGTACCTTCTGTGCGGAGTCTGCATGTCCTACCTGCATTCATGTGGGTTTTCTCCGGGTACTCCAGTTTCCTCCCACATTACAAAGACATACATCTGGAGCGTTTCTCTCTGGGTCTCTGCTGAAAATTGGCTTTGTTCTAAGTCAGACTTTCCCGGTGAACAAATATTAAATAAATAAATAAAATGTGGATCAGTAAGGAACATTATCTACTTCCAAAACCTACAGGACAGTAGCAACAACGTCAAATGCTAAATTTGTTTCCATCTTTGATGTAAAAAAGGGGTTTTAGCAGATTAAACTGTGTAAGTACAATAGATCATTTCCAAACTATGTATCTTCTGTGCACCTTCTTTAGGCAGATACAGATTCTTAAAGCTACTGTTTGGGATCTCATTAGCTGAAGAAGTCTTTTAGACAGCATTAGGAGCTACAGTTGCAGTGCTAGATGTTGAAGGCAGCACAACTTATAACATTCTACTCAAGGGTGATACAAATCAGGAACATGATGTGTGCATTACCAGCCTGCCTAACAGACTGACATCTCAGGGACTGAAATAAGAAAATACCAAATTTCAAATCTATCAACTTTAAAACATATATGTCATATTTAAAGTGCAGAAGAACTCCCTCCAACTGTTGACAAGTTTAAAGCCACTTTAGATATGAAGAAGCCTAGTGATAACCCGGTTCCTGTGCAGTTCTTAGACAGAGTTCAATACAGGTTAATACTAGGCTAGTTGCTCTTTTAGGCCATTTTAAGCCTAGCCAGTTTCCCTTTTTGTGCTCAAATTAGCCTATCCCATTTGGTTAGAGATTTACTTTACCCATCCCATGTCTGTCCACGTTCACCCCAATTTGCCAGATGTCACAGTACTACCACAGAAGTTACTAAATCTACATTGTGATATAGATGGTGCTGGTCAGCAGAACAAGAAATGAATTTTGAGCTATTTAAAAGTTTAGTTAACTAGTTCTATGATGAAATGCAACCAGTTACTTTATGAACAGATGTCAGTAAGCAAGGTCTCAGTGCAGTATTCTTAAAAAGGGTAGACCGTCAACTTATGGTTCTACAGCATTAACAGAAGAACAAACATGCTCACTAATATGGGAGAGTGCTGTACACCTCCTACTGTAATGCCTTCCCTGGTAAGGTCAGACCACAAAATGATCTCTTTTGAAGTAAAAATAAAACCTGGACCCCCAACTAAACCTAGAATATTCAGGAACTATTCTAAGGCTAACCTCCTGTTATTAAGTGAGAACCTGGCAAAATTTCAAGCCCTCATAAACCCTGAGAACACTGCTGCCTATGCAGAACTGTTCACAGAAACCCTGTACGAGCATGTTAACAGCTGCATACAGGCAGCTGTACCCACCAGGAAGAAGTACAGAACTAACTCAAAAAAACAAGCCACCCTGGTGGAATCACAAAATCAATAGGCTGTATAACAGAAGGAAGAAAATCATGGCAAAAATTCAGAGGTGCGGCACCCAGCAGGATAAAAACTCTCTCAAACTAAACAAACAAGTCAGAGGACAAATAAAGTCTACCAAAACCAAATCTGAGCTAAGTTTGGCCTCCCAGGACAAGGACAACCACAAAGCATTCTTTAACTATGTCCGCAACCTCAGCGGCAACACACAATTGTGTGCATATCTCATTGTAAATGGGGCCACCTATACAAGGCCATATAGAATTCTAGATATAGAAAACCTCCTGGCTGATAAATTCAGCTCCAACTTTACCCCTCTCTCCCCGTTAACCTTCCCTCAGGAAATATCATCAAATATAACTCTCTCTGCTATCATAAGGAAACAGGTACTCAGTGCTCTCTCCAAGACCAATAACACTGCATCAATGGGCCCAGACAATATCCCAGGATGCCTTCTAAACAGCATGAAACATGACCTATCAGGGCCTCTAGAAAGAAAAGTTGTGTAAAACATTACCATGACCATAGCTGTCCTTTTCCATGTTGCAGTATTCCAAAAGTACAGTTTTGTACCTACCATAAATGTAGATGTTCAAGGATCTACATTGCTGCAGTCATAACCTGTGGGTAGTCCGCTGTCCTCGGTCGGCCCGAATACCAAAGAGCTAGTCTAGCGTCGGTCATTGTCGCTCAGAGCTGACGTCAGTACGTAGTAGTACTTAAGTGCATGACCGACGCCATATCCTCAGTCTTTCTTGCCCCAGATGTCAGAAGGCCTAAAAATGAAAGGCCAGAGCCAAAATAGTAAACACCCAACAACCACCAGTGTGGAAATAAAGAATATCCCAAACAGAAACACCGCAACCCCAAACTATAGAGGGGAAGGAGGGAGGGATAATAGGACTGCAGCAATGTAGATCCTCGAACATCTACATTTATGGTAGGTACAAAACTGTACTATGTTCTTCGTCTCACATTGCTGCAGTCATAACCTGTGGGTAGAATCCCAAAGCAAAGGAAAAGGGAGACTGGCAAACTAAATAGCATTAGGAGCTGCTAACATGCCCTGTAAAACTGCAGTGGCAAACCCAGCCCTGGACTTGGAATAAAGAGGGAGATGGTAATGCTTAGTAAAAGTGTGTACTGAACTCCAAGTAGCTGCCTGCAAAATATCCTTAGTAGCTACCCCCCTCAAAAAAGCAGTAGATGTGGCAGTAGCCCTAGTAGAATGAGGTCTGATCCCAGCAGGAACATTCTTCCCATGATGAGAATAACAAAAAGCAATACATTGACCAATCCACTTAGAAATAGTCTGCTTTGAAACAGCTTTCCCTTGTGAACCCAAAGCAAAGGAAACAAATAATTGTTGAGTCTGTCTGAACTCTTTAGTTCTGCTCAAATAATAACGTAGCTGCCTGTGGATATCCAAAGAATGCAAGACTTTTTCCCCCTTATTTTGGGGATCAGCATAAAAAGAAGACAAATGAATAGACTGGTTCAAGGCCACATTAGAAATCACTTTAGGTATAAAAGTAGGGTTAGTACGCAAAGAAACTCTATCCTTATGGAATATCAGAAAGGGTTCAACTGCCATGAGTGCCTGTAATTCAGATACCCTCCTAGCAGAAGTAATGGCCAACAAAAAAGCAGTCTTCCAAGACAAAAACTTCAACTCAGACGTAGCTGCAGGTTCAAAAGGAGGTAAAGTAAGCTTCTCCAACACAAAATTGAGATCCCAGGTAGGAGTAGGAGCTCTATGTGGGGGTCTTATATTTTTGCCCCTCTCAGAAATTGTTTGAACAAAGGGTGAGAAAATAAAGGAGGGTCACAATCATAGTGAGCAGAAATGGCTGCAGCATGAACCTTCACAGAAGAGAATGACAAACCCTTGTCCAGTAATTCAGTAAGATACTGTAGTGCAAAACTCAAATTAGGTACTGAAACATCAAAGCCCTTTGCTGAGCTCCAAAGAAAAAATCTCCTCCATTTATCAGCATAAACTTTTCGAGTACTAGGCCGCCTTGCTTCCAAAATGACATTTAAAACCTGTTGAGGAAGCTGAGACCCCACCGGCTCTAATACAGAATACGCCAGGCTGTTAGATGCAGGGACTGCACCCTGACATTGAGAAAATGATTGTTTGACTGGGATAACAAATGAGGAATCTGTGGCAAAGGCCAAGGAGGATCCTGAATTAAACTCCTCAGCAGAGGATACCAATGCTGACGTGGCCAATCTGGTGCTATTAGAATCATGCAAGGCCTGTCCCGCCTGACTTTCAAGAGTACCTTGGGAAGAAGAGGCAGAGGGGGGAAAGCATAGACGTGAAGGTTGTTCCAACTGAAGGATAGAGCATCCACTTTCCAAGCATTTGGGTGGAACATCTTTGTGCAAAATTTTGGCAGTTGAAAATTCAGTGGAGAAGCGAACAGATCTATGTCTGGAGTTCCCCAAGCCACGGTCAATTGTTTGAATACCTGAGGATCCAGTTTCCACTCGTGGGGATCCACAATTTGTCTGCTCAATACATCTGCTAGGGAGTTCTGTGGTCCTGGCAGAAACCGTGCTTGAAGATTGATTTGCAAACTCAGAGCAGTCTCCCACAAAATCATTGCTTGTCTGCAAAGAGGGTAGGAATGGGTTCCCCCCTGCTTGTTGATGTACCACATGACTGTTGTGTTGTTTGTCTAAATCAACACCTGTCCCGGCTGAAGTAGGTCCTTGAAGGCCATCAAAGCAAATTGGACTGCTAACATCTCCTTCATGTTGATATGCAAGTGTAGTAGTTTGAGAGGCCACATGTCTTGTATCCATTTCCCATTCAAGTGTGCTCCCCAAGCCAAGTCTGAGGCATCCGTCGTTAGGATCTGACTCGCCTCTGGTCGGGTCACAGAGAGTCCCTTGTTTAGGTGACATTCCTGAGCCCACCACAAGAATTCCTTCTGGATGCAAGGTATAATCCGAATGACAGTGTCCAAACCGTGGCAGTGTTGAGTCCACACACTTTTGAGATACCATTGTAGCTTCCTCATATGCAGTTTGGCATTGGGAAGTACTAGAATGCAAGATGCCATGAACCCCAAGGCTTGAAGGACTGTCCTTGCAGTCAGCCTGGACATTACTGATAACCGCTGGAAGTATAGATGAAGAGTTCTTTGTTTGTCCGGGGTCAGAAATGCCATCTGAGAAGCTGTATTCAGTCTCACACCCAGAAAGCACATGTCCTGAGAGGGCACTAGACTGGACTTTATTTCGTTCACAGAATACCCTAGGCACCTTAAAACTGCCATTACATACTGGAGATGTTGTAGTAGCTTGTCTTTGTTTTGAGCAAGAATCAGGCAATCATCCAGATAAGGATAAATTTGTATTCCTCTCTGTCTGAAGAAAGCAATTACAGGAGCCAGAACTTTTGTGAATACCCTGGGTGCAGTAGATAAACCAAAGGGCAATGCAGAGAACTGATAATGAGAAGTACCAGCCCGAAATCTCAGGAATCTCCTGCAGCTGGGCCTGATAGGAATATGAAGATAGGCCTCTTCGAGATCCAGGGTTACCATCCAGTGATCTTTGCCTAGCATAGGCAGAAGTTGTTGCAATGTTAACATCTTGAACTTTGGAATGTCTAGGTAGGTATTGAGAATGGACAAATCCAGAATTGGCCTCGAAGTGCTTCCTTTCTTTGGCACTAGGAATAGACGGGAATAAAACCCTAGGCCTACTTCTGATGGAGGGACCACCTGAATTGCCCCCATCTGCAAAAGCAAAGAAATTTGTTCCTGAGCCTCCAGCCTTTGCTGGGGAGGCACATCCGGCATGCCTTTGAAAGGAGGAAAAGTGTGAAAATAAAACTTGTAACCTTGATTTATTATATCCAACACCCATTTGTCCTGGGTGACCAAATGCCAGTTTTGTTTGAAAAGTCCCAACTTTCCTCCTAGAGGAGCTGCCAGTAAAGAAGGGTCTGGCAGCTGAAGATACAGGTCATTGGGTCTGTTTACAAAAGGGCTGACCCCTGCCCTCACCAGAAGACTGTGCAGGAGAACTCCAAGTCCTAGGTCTGAAAGAACCCTGAGCGTGAGCCCTGCCTCTACCACGTCTAGACCTGCCCTTAGACTGATAGTCCGAAGAAGGATAAGACCATCCTCTAGCAGGCCAATTCCTACTAAACATAGGGGGCTGCACCTGCAGAAAATCCTTGACCGTCTGCATAGACTTAGCCTTATCTTCCATCTTTTTCAAAACTGATTCCACAGGAGGACCAAAAAGTACTTCAGATTGAAGAGGAGCATCCAAAATCCGAGCCTTAACATGCTCTGACAAATTTTGATCCTTAAGCCAGGCATGTCTACGAATAACTGAACCTGTAGCAGCCACCCTGGAAGAAGCCTGAAGAGCATCGAAACCACACTGCAAAGAATGTTTGCCAACTTGATCTGATGCATGAACCAACTCCTGGAGCTCCTTACACTCTATACCCTCAGATAAAGCATCCACCTTAGATTTCAATTGGCCTAACAAAAGTTCTGATACTTCAGCATATGAAATTGGCAATTCAAAGCCCTCATAGCTAACAGAGGAGGTGTACACTTTTTTCCCCCACCTATCTAACGCTCTAGAATCTTTATCCAAAGGAACTGGATTCTTAGCCACAGAAGCCCTAACACCCTTCGGACCTTGAATAATAGTTTCTGGATCAGCTCTAGGACTCTTGTACAAATACTTATGTTCTTCTGGAACACTGTAATACCTGTCTGGCTTAACAGGGCAGGAGGCAAAGAATCAGGATTAAGGGAAGATTCAGAAAAAACATCCTGAACAACATCTAAGACAGGAGGAATAGCCAAGGGCCTATGCTGAGGCAAAAACAAAAATTCCCTAAGCCTCTTCCGAGAATCTGAAAAATCCTGACCTTCCCACTTGAAATGTTCCCTCATGGAATGTAAGGTCTCAGAAAAAGAAAAATCCTCTGGAGGGGAAGCAGAAGGACAGGAGTCATCTGCATCCGAATCTGAATAGGAAGGGAAATCCTGAATTTCTTCAGCTGAGGAATCAGAGTAGTCTGAAGAATGATCCATTCCCTCTAAATCTGCCTCCACCCTAGTCCTCTTCTCTGGGGGGGGGGGGGGCATAGAACCCCTGATCAAAGTAATCAAATACTCTGCCATTTTCAACATATGCTTTTTAGGAACAGGGGCTGGAGAGCTAGAACTATGACCAGGGCCAACAAGACAAGGTTTGGCCTTAGCATGGCCTTTAGCCACTGAAGTAGAAGGCCTAATAACCTTTTGCAAAGATGGAACCACAGATACCTGAGAAGCACCCTCAGCCTGGCCTACCTCCTGAGAGGCCAACTCCTGCAAAAGTAAAGGTTCCCCCTGGGATTCAGCCGAACCCTCGGCAGGATCCACAGATTCAACGGGAGGCTCTGTAGAACCGGCGTCCGCAACGGACGACTCATCCGGTTTAGACCTCAAAGATTTATCTTTACGCTTTTTAGCGGTAGCGGGCATCGTAGGATCCGACGGCATGTTATAGTTACACCGCTTACCAAAAACAAGCCTGGCACAGTCTAATCTCCGTTTAATGGTGCGCTTATTAAATCTAGCACAAAAGCAACACCCGACCACGTCGTGCTCAGGCCCTAAGCAAGGAATACAGAAAGAATGATAATCCCTATGAGGTATCTGTTTCCCACAAGAAATGCAATTATTAACTTTTTCTGACATCCGGATAACTGAGGCAAGAAAAGACAAAAATTTCCCCAACGGGGTACTTAGCCCAACTTGGTCTTCGGTCTGAAACTCGATAAATGAAAATTTCAGAACGCCGAACGGCACTTGCAAACGCTGCTTCTGCTTCGGACCACGCGGCAAGAAAGACTGAGGATATGGCGTCGGTCATGCGCTTAAGTACTACTACGTACTGACGTCAGCTCTGAGCGACAATGACCGACGCCAGACTAGCTCTTTGGTATTCGGGCCGACCGAGGACAGCGGACTACCCACAGGTTATGACTGCAGCAATGTGAAACGAAGAACATCTCTTGGGTTTCCCTCTCTTGCTACCTGAACTTCCGGCCAGTATACAAAAGCTTGTAGTCACTGCTAGGTACGTAGGATGTCTGACATTGGCCTAGGGAGCGTGGTGCATAAAAGTGATGTCTGCACACACCTTTCCTAAGAACTGAATGCCCCAGTCGGACCCCAGTCCCAGGATAGCTGTATAGGCTCTGTGCCATCCTAGAAGAGACCGCTCAGATGGAGAGAAGGGGGTAAGGTGGGAGAGCATGAATATTGCAACATAGAAGAGAAGGACATCTATGGTTATGGTAAGACTTTACACAACTATTCTATGCCCTTCTGTTCTCATATTGCAATACTTCAAACTCTTGGGTGAGTGCCAAACCTAACAGGGAAGAAGAGGGTGGTGGTATGGAGCTACTCTCCCCAAAGCCATGCAGGATTGCCCTAGAAAACCCCGCTCTGGATCTGGAGACATGATCCAATCTGTAGTGTTTAGTGAAGGTATGGACACATGACCAAGTAGCTGCCTCTAGGATGGAAGCAGTGTCCAATCCTTTGAAGAAGGCCCCAGATTAAGCCATGGCTCTAGTGGAGTGGGCTTTAATTTTGGATTTGAACCGTTTCCCATGTGTAGCAAAAGGATATAGCTTTGGAGATCCAAACAGAAATGGTCTGCTTTGTCACTGCCTTTCCCAAGGCTCTGGGGTGGAAGAAGGCAAATAATTGGTCTGATTTTGTAATGGCCTTAGTCTTGTCAAGGTAAATTCTAAGTTGTCTGCGAATATTAAGGGAATGTAAGATACTCACTGTCATTTTGAGGATGAAGGAAAAAGGTGGGCAGGTGACTATCCTGACTTAAGGACAGCTCATTGACCACCTTGGGTATAAAGGAGGGGTTGGTCCCCAGGGTCACTCTATCCTTGTGGAAGATAAGGAAGGGAGGTGTTGCCACGAGAGCCTGGATTTCTGACACCTGTTTTGGTTGAAGTCAGGGCCACAAGGAGTAGTTTTCCAGGTACAATGTTTCAGAGATGCCTTGGAGGCTGGTTCAAAGGGGACAACAGTGAGTTTCTCCAGAACGTAATTCAGATCCCATGGAGGAGGGACCTGCCTCCTGGGGGGTCTGAGGTGTGGCACTCTCTTAAGGAATCATTTTGAAGGGAGACAGGAGGTTAGAGGAGGATCAAGAGACAGACAGGTTGAAACAGCAGCAAGGTGTGCTTTGACAGAAGAATGTGCCAACCCTGCTTACATGAGTTCACACAGATAGGACAGTACTAAAAGGACCTCAATCTGCAAAGTGTCTAGCTGTGTTTGTTGACATCACATGGAGAAACTCTTCCATTTAGACAAATAAGATCTCCTAGTATTAGGTTTCCTGGCCTCCTGTTGGACTGCTAGCACATCCTCGGTGTAAAGGTGCCTACACAGGATCAGAATTCTATCACCCATAGCGTTAGATTCAGGAATTCCAGGTGAGGATGTATCAGGGATCCTTTTTCTTGTGTGAGAAGGTTCACTCTGTGAAGTAACTTGTGGTGATTTTCCCTGGCTAAATGCATAAGAGGAGAAACCAATGCTGACCTTGCCAAACGGGAGTCACCAGCAAGACTTCTGGTTTGGACTTTTTGAAGTAATGGGAAGGGAGGGAATGCATACAGAAACATCCCCTTCCATGAGATTGCGAAGGCATCCAATGTTGCCTTTGCTAAGGGACTGGGTAGCCTGGTACAAAACAGTGGTAGGAGGCAAACAGATCTATTTGAAGTGTACTCACCTACGGACAATGTCCAGAAACACATGCTGGTGAAGCATCCATTCGTGGGATTGTGACATGGACCTGTTGAATATTCTGAGCTGAAGGGATATAAACTTTCTACAGGGAGATTCCATGTTGGATTGCCAGGTGCCAGGCCTGGAAAACAAGTCTGCAAAGCAAATAGGATTTAGTTCCTCCCTGTTTGTTCACATACCAAAGAACTGTAGCACTGTCTGTGAACAACTTCAGGGGCCCTTGTTTCAGGGCATGAAGAAAGGCTGTTAGGGCAAATATGATTGTTGTAATTTCCCTGATGTTGATGTGTTCCCGCCTGAAGGTGTGGAACCAGGTACCCTGCACTTTCAGGCTGCCCAGAGTAGCCCCCCCCCCCAGCCCATATCCAAGACATCTGTGTACATCTCCTGAACAGGGGGGGAAATCTCCTTCCTCAGACAAGGGAGGAAGTGGATGACAAAGTCCAACGGGTGTGAGTATTGAGTCCATATGGACTTGAGGTACCATTGCAATTTTCTCACACGGAGCCTTGCCAGAGGTAGCATGGGAATAGTGGAGGCCATGTAACCCAATAGCCTGAGGTATTGCCTGGCTGTCAAAGCAGTGGCTTTGAGGATGGTGGCCAGGTATTGGGTCAGGGTTTCCACTTTCTGGGGCAGGAGGAATGCCCTCATGATGTCTGTCCTTATTCTGCACCCCAGGAAAACCTGGTCCTGGGAAGGATTCAGGTTGGACTTGGGAAAGTTTATGTTGAATCCCAGAGCCTGCAGGAGAGAGATGACTTTGTGGAGTTGGCTCTGCAGGGGTTAGGAGTGTTCTGCCTGAATCAGGAGGTTGTCCAGGTATGGAAAAATTTGGATGCCTTGGATCTTGCAGTAGGCCACCATAGGAGCCAGTCATTTGGTGAAGACCCTTGGAGCAGTAAAGAGTCCAAAGGGCAAGGCTGAGAACTGAAAAAGTGAGGAACCAGCAGCAAAACACAGAAATATCCTGTAGCTTGGCCTTGTATGTATGTGGAGGAAGGCATCCTTTATGTCCAAGGTGGCTAGAAATCCCTGAGTTATCAGTAAAGGAAAAAGGGTTTGAAGAGTATGCATGCAAAAGATGGGAACCTGCAAAAACAGGTTGAGGTGAGGGAGATCCAACATAGGTCTCCAGGGTCCATCCTTCCTGGGCACCAAGCAAAGTTTTGAATAGAACCCCTTTCCTTTTTCCTCCAGAGAAACCAGTTGTATGGTTCCTTGAGAAAGGAGGCTGTCTATGAATGGCTGGAAAAGGTGGAGTTGATCTTTGGGTGGCTGGGATCCCTCTGGGAGAAGGGGGAATGACCCAGGACATAAAATAGCCCTTTTTTATGACAGAAAGAACCTACCTGTTTGAGGTAATGAACTACCAAAGAGTCAGACAGTGAGACAGCCTTAGGGACAAGGGGATGGAGTCTGGGGGGGGGGGGGTGGGCAGTGAAGGCAGGTAGTTGCAGGCTACCTGCCCTATCCTGAAAGGGAGTTTTCTGGGCAGGAGTTTGGACAGACTTAGAAGGGGTCTTCTGTTTCCTTGTGCCTTTTCTGCCTCTAGCATGGGAAGCTGGAGCAGAGTGTTTCCTAATAAACTGTGTCTTTGAAGAATAGTTCCTGTGAAATTCAGGCATAGGGCAGATGAACAGATGTTTGAGGTCTTGCAGTGCCTTAAATAGCTCAGCCACTTTAGATCCAAAAAGGGCAGAGTTTTCCAGGGGTGCATCCATTAATTTTGCCCTAATGTCATCGGGTAAGGGCTGAAGCCTTAACCAAGAATATCATCTTAGGACTGAAGCTGAGGCAGATGATCTTGCAGAAGCTTCTGCAGCATCATAGCTGCAATGAATGGAGTGCCTCCTGACTTGTGATGAGAGATTAAGAAGTCTAGAAATTTGAGCCTTGGAAGGTGAGTCTAGAAGGTTAGCTAAGAGTTTGGTGACCTGGGTCAAAAATGCCAAGGCATTACTTGGACATGTGTGTCTGATAACTTACTGCCCTAAAGGCCAGGGTAAAGGAAGTGTAGGCTTCCTTACCAAGGTGCTCCATGGCCTTACTGTCCTTGTCGGTGGGGAGCACTGAGGTAGATGGCAATAATTTGGATGGCTTGTCTGTGGAGACTGAAACAGTGGCAGGGTCAGCTACAGGGCATTTGATCAGAAATTGTATCCCTTCACAGACCCTCTAGAAGCTGTCAGGCCTCCTGGGAGCAAGTGGTTGGGAAACAGGGTAAACTAAGGCAGCATTGAAAGTATCCAAGAAAGCTGGTAATACTCGAGGGGATAGCAGATGGAGCAGAGGTGTCCATCTGCAGGAGCTCATAATATCTTTTTTGTACCGCAGACATTTCAGAGGAATCCCACTTAAAAAAAATTCCCTCATTTTTGAAATTGTCTCCCCATAGGTGAGGTCCTCTGTTGGGGAATCAGCCTCTACAGATTTGTCCTCTGGAGACGCATATCCAAGAGGAGAAGGCATCTGGGAGACATAGGAGTGGGAATCCTCATTAGAGGAGTCTGAGGAATCTTCAGCTTCGGGTAGGATGAAATCCTCAACCTGAGGCCTGGTACTGATAAGAGGAGGGCCGGCCTGTGGGGACCCAGGCACGGCAGGCCTCGGGGCCATAAAGGCATAAAACAGGCTCTGTGAAAAAGCCTGCCAATGTGTTTGGCTTTCAGGACACGGGGAGAGATGCTTGGTCTTAGACTTCTTTTTCAATGAAGGCCTAGGAGGCCTAGACCCCGAGAAAGGCCTAGTGTCTGAAAAATGCCTAAGTTTAGTGAACTGAGAAGTAGAGGAAAAGCCTGTCTGGGCAGCCATAGGGACCTGTGGTTCCCCCTCGACATCACAAGGCGACATCTGCAACCCTTCCTGAATGTGCCTTCTGCTCTAGGTTCTGCAGCATCCCGAGGGGTACCTGCTACACCTGCTTCAGCAGACTCCGAGCATTCCTCCAGGTGAATGTCGGCCACAGGATTTATGTCGAATGGAGGAGGGGCAGCAGTAGCAACTTCGGGCCAGGAAATCTTGGCCTTCTTTTCAGGTGGTTCCATGGGCTGACTGGATGACACTTCCATCCCTAAAGTTAAGTGTTTAAGACACTGATTTTCTAAGTATATATTCAAGGCATGCAAGTAGCTGTATAGTGTTTTAGGCATGAAGGCCTGACAAACCATGCAAGAAAGATGGTTGTGAGTAGGCCCTTGACAGAAAAGGCAAAGCTCGTGGGCATGCTTATGAAGATCTGACAACCGCACTTGCACTTTCCCTTCTTGGATGACATGTAACCCTAACAGGCGTGCAGTGACAAAGGAATCAAAAATGGCCACAACGGGGTACTTATTTTTTGGAATTCAAAGATCTGAAGTGAAGACAGCAGGAACGCTCACATTCGACTGGCAGCGGAGAAGTTTTGAAGAAAGGTACATGCAGACATCACTTTTATGGCGTATGGCCCATACTTCCTAGGCCAGCATCAGATGTCCTACATACCTAGCAGTGACTACAAGTTTTGTATACTGGCCAGATGTTTGATTAGCAAGAGAAGAAAACCCAAGAGTTTGGAATACTGTAACATGAGAATAGAAGAACATTTACTATTTAACTGTAGCCTCCAAACAGGCTTTGTGCCTCATTAATGCAGAAAGGCAACAGTCATCCCTCTGCACAAAGGTGGGCCATCTACAGGCAATGGAAATTACAGACTCATAAGTCTCACTAGTCTTGTATGAAAAAACATGAAAAGAATTATCATGGAGATGATCAGTAGAGATATAGTAAACATCCAGACACTGGACCCAACCCAGTTTGGTTTCATCAAGGACAGATCATGCCTACTAAACCTGGTGGACTTCTTTGAGAAGGTCACCAAAGCAATGGATGAGGGCAAAATCATTCTCACTGCTTACCTTGACCTGGCCACGGCATTTGACACAATACCCCACTCGGGCATTGTTAACAAACTCATGGGGTTAGGTACAAACCTGTATGTCACCTAGTAGATAGCCAACTGTCTCACGGACAGGACTTAGGAAGTTAGAATTGGGTTATCCACCTCTACAAAGAGGCTAGTCACAAGTGGAGTCCCTCAGGGATCAGTCCTTGAACCACTCCTTTTTGGCATTTACTTCTCAGAAGTCAAGACCAATGTCAGTGGTCTCTGGCTGATTTAATTTGCAGGTGATTGCAAATTAGGAACGGTCACTGAATCTCACACTGACACAAATATTCTCCAGGAGGGGCAGGTACAGTCAAACAACTGGTGGCAGAGCCATGGACTAAAACTAAATGCCAATAAAAGCATAATCGTATCCTTTGGGAAGCCATCCATCCCTGGTAACTATCACATTGACAACACACCCCTTAGAGCTGACCCAGTAGTCAGGGACTTAGGGGCACACATAGATAGTAATCTAGCCTTTGACCATCATGTGTCTACAGTAGTGAGGAAATCATTCTATGTTGCGTAACTTATAAATAAAGGTATGGCATCTAAGTCCAAGGAAGTCATTGTTCCACTGTATTTGGCATTCATCAGACCTATCAATGAGTACAATGCCCCCTTTGGTATGTACCTTACCAGGCATATCCAACAACTGAAATGTCCAAAGAGGTTCCTCACTAAAAGAATACAGGGCACAAGTAAAATGTCCTATGCAGACCGCCTCAAGGCCTTATCCCTGTATTCTGTGGGTCTATATTATATGATCAAAGAAACTTTTCTTCGAACATATAATCAATGAACCCTAAAGAGTAAATCCTCTAAAGTGCGAACAGCCATGTCCGCAAATTTTTTCCTCAGGAAAAAATTCACAGGACCGTACACAAAAACACAAACTTCAAAACCCTAATCAAGTGGGGGCCTTCGCCCCCACACCCCCCAACTAAATATACCAACGCTGAGATCGCTCTATGTTTGGGAAAAGGGCAATTCTCGATAATGGCCAACTGAATTTTTTCCCCGAGGAAAACATTTTCGGATGTCGCCGCTGGCGCTTTAGAGTATTTGCTCTTTAAGGGTTGATGATTATATGTTCAAAGAAAAGTCTCTTTGAACATATAATATAGACCCGTATTCAATCTCCTACAGGCTTTTGAGGGGTGATATATGCCTGACGTACAGGGCATTGACAGACCCCACTCTGATGGACCTCCTGCATATCCACAAAACAAACAACAGCAGAATTATCCATTCTAAAGACTTAAACCTTGCCTGCTGCAGAGATGGGGTAGTCTCTGGGATACATACCTATCTATGGAACAGGCTCTGCATCCATGTGAAGGAGAGTTCCTCCTTAACCCAATTAAAATGCAACTTGGACAACTGGGTGGGAAACCAGAAATTCATCCCTGGTTTGGCACCTATGTCTCTAATGGACACAGGCAACCTGTAAATGGTTCATCTCCCAGGCCCATGCTTACACTTATCAAGGGTATCAGAACTTGTCAGAGATTTGAGATGCATGGCTAGGCTTAAAAAGGCCCTTGTGGTTGTTAGCCTAGTAAACACCTATGAACCTATAAACTTATGCTGAAACAGAGAAGAAAAAAAAAGAACCCGCCATAGTGTTTAGTTACCAGGAATGTTAAGACTGCATCTACAGTAAAAAAAATTACAGTTGAGTCAGACAATAAATTGCTACAAAACATTTTCAAAAAATCATTTCAAAAACATATGCATTTGTTCAAAGAATGTTACTGTCTTGCAAATAACCTGCCTTGCAAATACACTATAAGCCTGGTAAACCTTTTTACCTGCCAATTTTGTTTGTGAAATGTCTTGTATTTAGGATCATAGGAGGTTACCACGCTAATGGCCCTGAGGCCTTTACAAGCCTAGCCAAATTTTATCCCATTTCTCTCTTGTACTGATGCTATTAGCAGACCAAACTCAACATCTGCTGCCCTTGTCTAGAAGGAATGACGGTGGGACCCTTAGGGTGAACCTACGGCTTCCCATCCAAACATCTAGATTACGCTCAAAAGGGGTCAATGACAGACTCTGTTTTACTTGGATTGGCAGCTTGTTTCAGAGTAGAAGCCTTTGGGAGATGAACCTGTCTCTCCAGCAAGGACTGTTGATGTCATATCTCATGTTAAGGTTGCTAGAGCGAGTGCAACGAATGCCATTTGACTTGCTAATATGCAGCATTTCCAACAGGGCAGGATCAGAGGTTGCCTTATATGCAAGGTAGAGCTCTCCCCTGAGTAGTCTGTATGACACAGAGTATACAGTCCGGGATTTTAATCAACATATGACAGGTGTTGGACAACTTGAATTTTCTTTGTAAGGTACCACTGAAGTCTCTGCAAGTGCTGTAGGTGCTTGGTGATGTACATACCAAAGGGGGCATTATACTCAAGAAATAAGGAGAGCGTGGGATTTAGTATGTATATCCTCATCGAGAAAAATAACCACCATGCAGAATATTAAATTCATAAAGTTGCAGAAAGTATTCTAAGAACTAAGCAAACACAAGAATGGAGAAAGGAAATTTTGCCAATACAGATAACTGCATGTAAGGGTTCAAAAAACAGGAAAGAGGGGACTAAAATTTACTGGAGAAAAGCAGTAAATGAACCAATATGCAGGGAGCAAATAACTACAGTGGGAAAGGTGAGAGAATGAGATGAGGCCAAGAAGATGTCTGGACTGCAGGTTACAGACTGCCTTATCAGGGATTCATATTAGAGAATAGGCAAAGAGAAAGGGATAGAAGAGTTCTAAGTGAAAGTCCTGCTCTGGCAGAGTTTGTCAAAGCTAGAACAGGAAAAGAGGACATTATATATATATATATATATATATATATATATATATATATAGATATATAGATATAGGTATATATATAGATACACATATACATAGATATAAATAAAAGTCCTTCTACTCATGTGCGGCAGTATTCTTCACATAAGGGAGTCCGCCTCCAGCTGACTCATACATCTGGCCAATATCCAAAAGCCTTTATGCTACTGCGAGGTACATGCCACACTGCAACACATTACGCGTATGTCAGCCATAAAGAGACGTCGGGTATAAAGTAGATGTTAGCATGCACCTACCTCAGAACTTTTCTGCCTCCAGTCTGATCAACTGATCCAGATATTCGCTCGCCAGATTTGTTGTGTTCGAGTTTCAGATAAGTTCCCAGTTTTTTTTTTTTTGTTTTTTTTTTATTAAAAATTTTTGTTGCTGCTTGTTATTCGGTTCATGTCAGCTAGGAAGGGCAAGTGTCACTGTAGAAGGCAGATTCCATATAAAGATGTCCATGAGCTTTGCCTCATTTGCTTAGACCCAGATCACTACCACACCGAGTGCCCCATTTGTAAATCCTTTGTCCCTAACACCCTCAGGAGTCAGCTTGCTTCCCTTAAGTTATATT
>NC_056746.1:346234095-346249095 GCF_019279795.1 Protopterus annectens | reverse complement strand
TCTTGACATTTCAGTTGCCTGCTACAGCAAAAGCCATGGTTTGCAGAGAGCTTACAAAGCATCAAAGGGATCTCAATGTTGAAAGGCATCACTCAGGAGAAGGGTACAAAAGATTTACACAGCATTGGATATACCATGGAACACAGTGAAGACAGTCATCAAAAAGTGGAGAAAATATGGGACAACAGTGATGCTGCAAAGAAAGTACAGTTGTGCACACTTACCGTGAATGTAGATGTTTGAGTGTATTCACTGTTGCAGTCATCACATTTGGGTTATCTGCTTGCAGCAGCCCTAAGTCGGCCTGATTATCAAAGTCTTGGGTCCTGCATCGGTTGCTCTCATCTTCCATGACGTCAGGTAGTCAGGGGTATAAAGCATGCAGCAGATGTCATTACATCAGTTTTTCTTGCCCCAGATGTCAGGTGCCCCTCTAATGGGAAGCAATTTATATATATATATATATATATATATATATATATATATATATATATATACACATATACATATACATATATATATATATATATATATATATATACACACATACCCACACACAAGGTTACACCTCCAACAAAAAAAGCAAATACACCAAAAAGCTTAAAGAAGTCAGGGGGTTGGAGGGAAGGTAACCAGGACTGCAACAGTGAATACACTCTAACATCTACATTTATGTTAAGTGTACACAACTGTACTATGTTCTTCATGTTTCACTGTTGCAGTCATCACATTTGGGTAGATTCCCAAAGCTAAGGATGGGAGGAGAAAATTAGATAGCATTAGGACCAGCTTATAAGGCCTTGCAAGACTGCAGTGGCAAAGCCAGCTCTGGATTTAGAGAAAATTGGCAAATGGTAATGCTTGGTGAAACAGAACTCCAGGTAGCGGCTTCTAGGATGACACCTCTGAGAAAGGCTGTAGAGGTAGATGCAGCCCTGGTTGAATGTGGTCTTATCCCCTGACGGATAGGTTTTCCATGGTGCTTATAGCAGAAATGAATGCAATGGCCTATCCATTTAGAAATGGTTTGCTTTGAAATGGCCTTTCCCTCCGGCCCTACAGCAAATGCCACCAGCAGCTGTTCAGATTTCCTGAGAGGTTTAGTCCTGTCCAAGTAAAATCTAAAGTTGTCGTTGCACATTTAAGGAGTGCAGTATACATTCCCCTTTGTTCTGTGGATTAGAAAAAAAGGTTGGCAAATGAATGGACTGATTAAGAGCCACACTGGATACTACCTTGGGCATGAAGGAGGGATTGGTCCTGAGGGACACCCTGTCCGCCTGAAAGATGATGAAAGGCTACACTGCCATAAGGGCCTGTAATTCAGACACCCTTCATGCTGAAGTGATGGCTAAAAGGAAGGCTGTTTTCCAAGAAAGGAATTTCAACTCTGCATTTGCAGCTGGCTCAAAAGGAGGTAGAGTGAATTTTTCCAATACAAAGTTACGGTCCCAGGCTGGAGTTGGGGCTCTCCTGGGTGGTCTTAAGTTTTTGGCCCCTCTGAGGAACTGCTTGAGAAGTGGTGGAGAGAAGAGGGGTGATTCTGTGTTGTAATGAGCTGAAATGGCTGAGGCATGAATTTTGGTGGAGGAAAAGGAAAGGCCCTTGTGAAGCATGTCAGTTAAGTATTGAAGAATCTGAGGTAAACTGGGTGCTTCTGTACTCATCCCTTCAGTTTGGTTCCAGGAACAGAATCTTTTCCATTTTTCAGCATAAGATTTTCTAGTACTAGGCCTCCTTGCCTCCAGAATGACATCCAACACTTGTTTACTGAGTGATAGTAATGGAGAGATCAGGTAATTAGCCAGGCTGCCAGGTTCAGGGTTTGAAGCTGAGGGTGCAGAATCTGGCCCTCCTGTTGGGACAGCAGGGTAGGAGTCTGAGGCAGGTGCCATGGTGCCAGCAGTGACACACTGTGCAAGAGCGGGTACCAGTGTTGGCGTGGCCAGTCTGGTGCAATCAGTATCGTCCTTGGTTTGTCCTGTTTGATCTTTAGTAGTACCTTGGAGAGAAGAGGCAGAGGAGGAAAGGCACAAACTAACAGATTTTTCCAGGTGAAGGACAAGGCATCCACTTTCCAAGCTTGTTTGTGGGGAGTCCTTGTGTAGAATTTGTCCAATTGGTAGTTCTGGGGGGAGGCAAACAGGTCTATCTCTGGGCTCCCCCATTTGTTTATCAACATGTTGAATGTCCTTGGTTCCAGTTTCCACTCGTGTGGGTCCATGAGATTTCTGCTTAGTTCGTCTGCCAGTGTATTTAGCTTTCCTGGCAGGAATTGAGCCTGTAGGTGCACTTGGTAGCTCAAGGCTGTGTTCCACAGAGCCATGGCTACTCTGCAGAGAGGGTATGAGTGGGTTCCCTCCTGCTTGTTTATGTACCACATAACAGTGGTGTTGTCCGTCTTTACCATTAATTGTCTTGGAAGACTGTGTTCCTTGAAGGCTGTCAGAGCATTCTGTACAGCTAACATTTCTTTTTGATGGATATGCAGGTGCATTTGACTTGGGTTCCATTTGCCCTGAATGCACTTCCCTGCCAAGTGAGCCCCCCCCCCCATGCATAGTCTGATGCATCTGTTGTTAGGGTTTGGGCGGCAGGGGGTAGACTGAATGGCAGTCCCTTGTTGGTGGTAGGCCTCTGCCCACCAAAGGAACTATCTGTAGACAAGGTATGATAGGAATCGGTGCCTCTAGATCCTGAGAATGTTGACACCATAGGCTTTTTAGATACCATTGTAGTTTCCTCATATGCAGTCTTGCATATGGAATTAGGAGAATGCAGGAGGCCATGAACCCCAAGGCTTGCAGCATTTGTCTTGCAGATAGCAGGGTCTTTATGGCCATTAGTTTGAAGTAGGCTGTCAAATGAACTTGTTTCTCTGGCATGAGGAAAGCCATCTGGGAAGTTGTGTTCAAGCTTGGTCCCAGAAATACAATTTGTTGGCAGGGTACAAGATGTGATTTCTTTTTGTTTATGGTGTACCCCAGAGAAGTTAGCACTTTTTGTACAAATGCCAGATGATTCAATAGTATGTCCTGGCTTTCTGCCTGAATTAGACAATTGTCCAAGTATGGGTATATCTGAATATTTCTTTGCCTGCAAAATGCAGTGACTGGAGCTAGGCACTTTGTGAATACCCTGGGCGCAGTAGATAAGCCAAAGGGCAGTGCAGAGAACTGATAGTGCATGAAGCCTGTTTTGAAGCGTAGGTATCTTCTGCAAGATTCCCTGATTGGGATGTGCAAGTAGGCTTCATACAAATCCAGTGTTGCCAACCAGGCATCCTTGCCTAGCATAGGAAGCAACTGGTGAAGAATTAGCATCTTGAATTTTAGGATCGCCAAAAAAGTGTTTAAAATAGAGAGGTCCAGGATAGGATGCCAAGAGCTGTCCTTTCTGGGCACCAGGAAAAGTCTTGAGTAGAAACCTTGTACCCTTTCCTCTTCTGGGGCAGTTTGAATAGCCCTTATACTTAAGACAGAGAAAGAACTTGCTTTTGAGTCTCTGCCCACTGATTTGGGGGTAAATCTGGCCGACCTTTTGGGGTTGGTAAAGTGTGGAAGTGGAATCTGTATCTTTGGGAAACTATATTTAAAACCCATTTGTCCTGGGTATTGAGTTCCCAGTTTTTGCCTGCAGAGCAATCTTTCCCGCTAAAGGAGCAGTCAGTTGAGAAGGGCTTGGAGGTTTTAAAGTTAAGTCATTGAGACAGTTTACCATAGGGGGGAGTCTTACTACTCCCTGCACTGGGAGTGGGAGCCCCCCACTGCTTAGTCCTGTGCGTACCTTGGAACTGAAGCCTGGGTGTTCTGTTGGTTCTGGGTTTGGACTGAGAAGGCTTGGAAGAGGTAGGAAAGGACCAATTCTTAGAGGGCCAATGCTTGCTAAATCTTAGAGGCTGTACCTGCAGGAAATCTTTAACAGTTTGCATAGATTTAGCTTTTTCCTCCATCTTTTTAAGTACTTCTGCTTTGTTGCCAAACAGACGGTCCTGGTTTAAGGGAGCATCCAGCAATTTAGCTTTAACATGATCTGGCAAAGATTGCTCCTTGAGCCAAGCATGCCTTCTAACTACAGACCCAGTGACAGCAGCCCTGCAAGATGCCTCTAGTGAATCAAAACCACATTGCAAAGTATGTTTTCCAACTTGTTCAGCAGAATGCATTAAATCCTGTAAATCTTTATTTTCAGAACAGTCAGGAATCAACACCATTTTCTGTTTAAGCAATCCAATAATATGCTGTTGATACATTAACATATGAAACTGGCAGTTTAAGGCCCTAATGGCCAAGGTTGCAGAAGTGTAAACCTTCTTACCCCATCTATCCAGCGCTCTGGAATCTCTATCAGAGGGGGTAGGATTTTTGGCAGTAGTAGCCTTAATGCCCTTGGGTCCCTGTGAAATGGTCTCAGGATCCACAGTAGGATTTTTAAAGAGGAACTTGTGAGAGTCAGGAACCCTGTAATATCTATCTGGTTTTCTGGGAGCAGGAGGTAAGGAGTCAGGGGCCAAGCTAGATTAAAAAAAGACATAATCAACAATGTCCAGTACAGGGGGGATTGCTAAAGGTCTGTGTTGGGGCAGGAGTAAGAAATCCCTAAGTCTCTTTAGAATCAGAGTAATCCTGGCTTTCCCAGCGAAAATGCTCCCTAAGAGTATGTAAGGTTTCACCAAAAGAGAAATCCTCTGGAGGGGAAGCAGAGGGAATAGGGTCCTCTGCATCAGAATCCTCATAGGTAGATAAGGGTAAATCCTGGTCATCAGAGGAAACAGAAATTTCAGAATCCTGATCAGAAGAATCATAAGCAAATTCAGTCCTAGGTTTCTTAGAGGGGGGAAGGTTGGCTTCCCCTGATTAAAGTAATAACATCTTCAGCCATTCTTATCATTTGTTTTTTGGCATAGAGGCCTGACCATGTGGTCTGGGCGTTGGTTTTTTAGGCATGGATCAAGTTTTAGGCCTTGAAGAAGAAGATGGCGTTGGTTTAATATGCAAGTCAGTAGGCCTGAATACACCCTCAGAAGCTGGTGCCTGCACAGTGGCTCCGGACCCATCCAAGGTAGAGACATCCGCAGGTTCCACAGTTGAAGCATTTCGCAGTATACCAGACTCTGAATGGGTCTCAGTAGAGGTCTGTGAATCTGAAGTAGCGGGTATCAGGGGCTGCAAAAGCGCCTCACTGAGTACCGGCGAACTGGCGACTAGCTTAGGAGAAGCGTCGTCGGCAGCTTTGGACCTAGGCGGTCTGTCTCTGTCTTTATCTTTACGTTTTTTCGGAATGTCGGTAGTAAGGTGGCTTACCGAAGCCATATCTGGGTAACTGAACAGAGTACCAAAATATTTAGAAGCATGAAAACACAGACGACTAACAGTTCATTGTTTAAATAAGGCACAAAACCGACAGCGAGGTATGTTGTGGTCAGGGCCTAGGCAAGGAATACAGTATGAATGAAAATCTTTATGAGGTATTTGCTTTCCACAAGAAATACAATTATTGACTTTTACTGACATCCGTTTAGAGCAAGAAGACTTCGGTTCTGAAACTCGAAAATGAAAAGTCGGCCGACCGGCACTTGTGAACTGCTTCTGCTTCAGGCACCGCACGGCAAAAAAGACTGATGTAATGGCGTTGGCTGCATGCTTTATACCCCTGACTACCTGACGTCATGGAAGATGAGACAACAACCGACACAGGACCCAAGACTTTGATAATCAGGGCAACTGAGGGCTACTGCAAGCAGATAACCCAAATGTGATGACTGCAACAGTGAAACACGAAGAACATCTGGATGTCCCTCCAAAATTGATGAAAAGACAAGACAAAAACTGGTCAGGGAGACTGCCAAAAGACCTACAGCAACACTGAAGGAGTTTGCAGGAATTTCTGGCAAGTACTGGTTGTGTACTACACGTGACAACAATCTCCCGTATTCTCCATATGTCTGGCCTGTGGAGTAGAGTTGCAAGATGGAAGCCTTTTCTTACACAGAAAAACATCCAGTCCTGGCTAAAATTTGCAAAATAATACATCAAGTCTCCCAAAAGCATGTGGGAAAATGCGTTATGGTCTGATGAGACCAAGGCTAAACTTTTTGTCCACAATTCCAAAAGGTACGTTTAGCACAAAAACAACACTTAGCATCACTAAAAGAATAGCATCCCCACGGTGAATCATGGTGGTGGCACGATCATGCTTTGGAGTTGCTTTTCTTCAGCTGGAATTGGGGCTTTAGTCAAGGTGGAGGGAATTATGAACAGCTCCAAATACCAGTCACTTTTGGCCCAAAACCTTCAGGCGTCTGCTAGAAAGCTGAAGATGAAGAATTTCACCTTTCAACATGACAATAACCCCAAGCATACATTCAAATCAACAAAAGAATGTCTTCGCCAGAAGAAAATTACAGTTTTGGAAAAATCCAAAAGAAAATCTGTGGGGTGACCTGAAGAGGGTTGTGCACAAGAGATGCCCTCACAATCTGACAGATTTGGAGCGCTTTTACAAGAAAGAGTGGGCAAACATTGCCAAGTCAAGATGTGCCATGCTTATAGACTCCTATCCAAGAAGACTGAATGCTAAAATTAAATCAAAAGGTGCTTCAACAAAGTATTAGTGGGTGTGCACACTTATACAACCAGCTTATTGTACGTTTTTTATTTTTTATATTTTTCCCCTAACAGATTTTTCAATTAAATTGTACAGGTTATAGGTCACATTAAAGGTGGGAAAAGTTTTGAAATGATTTATTATGGTCTCATTTTTTTTATATCACAAAAACCTGGAATTTTAACAGGGGTATGTACACTTTTTATATCCATTGTACTTAACAGGCAACTGATAGAAAGGAAATCTGTCCCCACTAATTACGACAATAAATTAATAACAAATCTATTACAAAAGCAAAAAATAAAATGATGTAGCAAACTGTTTCAATAACATATAAAAGTTCATTACAAAAACAGCTATACCATTAATCATATGCTCTGAGCTTTAAAATATGGATGACTAAGGTGTTCTCGTTCATACCTGGTGGATCCATAGAATTAAGCCGGAGTTGCCATAACAAATCCTTAACTTCCAGAAAGGTTTCTACAGGACTGCCATGTGAGCTGATAGAAATCTTCTCTAAGACTGCAAACTTGAAAGAAACAAAGCTCAAACAACTCAAGGTATGTTTACAAACAGCATTGCTGATGTTCCTGTTCTTAATGTCATTTAAATGCTCATAGATCCTACGCTTAAGAACATGATCAGTTTACCAATACAGTAGGAAGAACAAGCGGAACAGACAGCTATGTAAAACACCCATGAGGAATTGCAGTCACAGCACCCTATATGTTTGACAAATATACTGTCCAGTCCCACCGAAATGCTCAAAGCTTCTAAAATATAATGACACTGCCTACAGTGGCCACATTTTCTCATACGTCTGTTCATTTTAACATTCAGCCATAGCGGTGCTTCAAAGATTTTTTCAAATTCCTATCCTTTTTAAAGACAATCTTGGGCATGTCACCCACTAAAGTAGAGATGCCATGGTCCACCAGGTCTATATTTGAACATCGAAGTTTCAAAACTTCAAATGTTCTAATATCGACCCGTATTCAGCGAACGCTGAAAATATTGAAGCTCCAAAAAACTGAATTTTTTCCTAGGGAAAGAATTCGGTTGTACGTTTCTGTTGCTTTGGTATTTTCAGCACTATGGTGGAAAGTTATGGGTCAGGTTCAGGTAAGTGTGCGATTGAGCGCTGGTTAGGTTAGTTACGGTGCGGATTAGGTATGTGTGCGATTGTGTGGACGTGAGGGTTAGGGCGGGTTAGGTGAGTTAGGGTTAGGGTGCGGGTTAGGTATGTATGTGTGTGTGTGTGTGTGTTATATATTTTCCCAAATACCACTAGGTACCCTAAATGACAATTAACTTTGTTAGGCTCAGTGATGTCAGTGGGATAGGTCATATGCTCATCATCCAGCCATCACAGTAAACAAGTGTTTAATTTAAATTAAAAATATATTTTTACAATTAAGAGCTGGGTGGAGAAGAAATGCAGATTCTTTTATGTCAGATTATTTTAAAAGCATTTTTTCACTAAATATTTTTTTATTACTTCAAATAAGATGTTTTAAGAAACATTACATGAAATATAGGTAAATAACACATTTACAATTCTAAAACATTACTAACTTCAAACCATTATATAACTATTTACATTGGTGTCTATGCAAATAACATTGAAATTATATAAAGTTAGAAACATAAGATGATATATCTTCGTCGATCTTTTTGAGTATTTCCAGTAGTTTCATCCAAGAGTAATAGTATGAAGTAGATCTTTTAGTTCTGTTCTTCACTGTTAATATTTCCATGTGAGCAACTGTTGATGTTAAATTCTTAAATTCCTTGAACATAGGAGAAGCCTCATTTTTACCAGTGTATAGTTATGATTTTACGTGAAATTGCCAATAGTGACCATAGGATTTTAGTGTCTTTTCTTGGTACACAGTTTGGAATAGCAGAATTGAATAAAATTATAGACTTTGTTAATTGAAAATGATCATTATAAACAGTCTGAAAAAACAGTTAATAGACTTCCAGTACATTCTGAGACATGCACATTCATAAAAAATATGCTGCCAATCTGCTTTTATCTTGATTTGGCATCTCCAACATTGGTCTTCACTAGAAAACATTTTGGCTAGCCTATGTGGTGTATAGAAACTTCTGTGTAGATATCTACAAGTGAATAATTGCCAGTATTTTGATAATGTAGAAAAATTGGAAGATTTTAGAATATTACTTTTTTCTTCTTCAATTGGAGGATGGTTGTTTATTAAAGTATAATAATCCCAATATGATTTTTCATGATAATTTTTTGTTTTTTTTTTAACAATTTTATAGATATTAGATAAGTAACCTGTACCCTGATAAGGTTGTTTTGTGATAAGAATAAGGTATTCAATGAGTTTTGAAGCTTCATGTCTAACTGAAGGTTGCATTTGTTCTACTTGATTTATAAGAAAATGTCTTGGATTTTGTAAAAGCAACTAGTAGTCTTTATATTATAATTGTAAGTTATCTGTTCATTTTGTTAGTATTTTCCCTTTTTCTATAAGTTGATGCCAAAAGAGTAATGATTCTTTCTTGAGTATGTTCATTTTAGAGATTTGGGATGTGTCTAGAATAGTGGGTATAAAAGCTATAGGCAAAATAAGAAGAATCCAAGAATTAATATTTGGTATTTTGTTTATATATGTTTTGAACACTGATAGTGTAGAGCCTATATAGTTTGATGGTAATTTATTGACATTATTCTTTTTAACTAAAAAATAATCTTTTGACATCCATATAAGGGGTGATGATATTACAGTTAAATTGTCTTGTATATGAATGTATTTAAATTCTATGTAAATCTGTTCATGCGCTTGTTTCCATATAGGTGTGTATGAATTATTTAACCGTGTTATATTTTTAATAACAGAGGAGATAATATATAAATCGATATCCGGTAAATTAATTCCACTATCTTCCCAATCTGTTAAATGCTTATTTAAGGCTATATGGGGTTTATTGGGAAACCATAGAAAATTTAAAATTAGTTTATTGTATCTTTGAATAATATATTTGGGAGGTGGCAATGAAAAGTTTTGTATTAAGTATAATAGTTTGGGAAATATGACTGCTTTAATAAGATATAATCTGTCTGCTGTTGAAAAGATGTATTTATTCCAGTAACCAATTGTTTGTTCTATTTTGTCTAGTATTTTACTATAGTTAAATATTAGAGAATCTGTTAATTCATTGAGTAGATTTATTCCCAGGTATAATAATTTATTTTCTGTTACTACATATTTGGAAAATATTTTATTTATATATTTTTTTTACAGTTACAGGGCATAATTTTTGTTTGGTTTTCATTAAATTTTAGGCCTGAAATATTTTGAAATTTATTCATGGAGTTAAATAGAGCATTCAAAGACTCATTGGCATCTGAGAGAATTAAGTATGTCACCAGCAAACAGTTGTATTTTAAGGTTTAACATTTTATTAATACATATGCCCTTTATGTTATCGCTTGATCTGATTTGATTTGCAAAGGGTTCTATGAGTAATGCAAATAACAATGGTGATAAAGGGCAACCTTGCTTAGTTCCCTTTTTGATTGTTATAGGGCCTGATCTATGTGATCCTAGTTTAACATATGCAGTAGATTTTTCATATAGTATTTGGATAAGGTTATTAAAATTAGAAGGAAAGTTATATTCTTTTAAAACTAGTGAAAGAAAGTTCCAGTTAACAGAATCAAAAGCTTTATTAATATCTAATGAGATTACATTTAAATCTAGGACTCTATGTTTGCTATAGTCTATTAATGTTAATATTCTTTTAATATTATCTGAAGCGTTTCTTCCTTTAATAAAACCTGTTTGATCTTTGTGAATTAAGAAAGGAAGAAAGAGTTTGATCCTATCTGCATATATAATATCTTATAGTCTACATTGAGTAATGATATTGGCCTATATGAAGAGCACTGCTTCTCATCTTTATCTGGTTTGATAATTGGAGATATCAATGAATATTTCCAAGAGGGTGGTATGTTCAAATCTTTTTTGGCTATATCATATAGGTTCATAGGTTCATACTAGGCTATCTGCCCTAGGGCATTTATAAGCATAGCCAGAGTTGTGTGGCTTTCACCACCCCTTAGGTTGAAGAATACTATACCCATTAGTTTGCCGTGCCTCTGTCCAGCAGTGATACAGAGATGAACCCTGGGGTAAACCTACGATCTCCCATCCACTGGTCAAGATTCCTCTTGAACAGAGCCAGCGAGGTGCTCTGTCTCACATGGACCGGGATTCTGTTCCACAGCATAGGGAGTCTCTGGGTGATGAATCTGTCCCTCCAGCACATCCTATTTATATCCGTGTTGAGGTTTAAGTCTCTTGCTCTTGTGGCTCTGGTGGATTTGGATTTTTTGAGGTGGAGCATGTCCATTAATTCTGGGTTGGACATGGCCTTGTATGTCAGGCACAGGTCACCTCTGAGCAGACGGTATGCGACTGAATAGAGCTGGAGTTTCTTCAGTCGGGCATATGGCATATTTTTGAGCCCCTTTATCCTTTTGGTGAGGAACTTTTGGGGTCTTTCCAACTGCTGCAGGTGTCGGGTAAGATACATTCCGAATGGGGCATTGTACTCAATCATTGGTCTGATAAGTAAAGAGTACAGGGGAACAATGACCTCCCTTGATCTGGATGTGAATCCCTTCATAATCAGGTGGGCAATGTAGAAGGTCCTCCTAACCACTTTGGCAATGTGAGTGTCAAAAGAAAGGTTACTGTCAACTTGGGTCCCCAGATCCCTGATAACCTCTTCTGTGCTTAATGGATTGCCACCTATGTGGTAACTTGGGGTTACCTTGTTTTTACCAAAGGGTATGACTATACATTTTTTTGGCGTTTAGCTTAAGGCCATGGCTCTGGCACCAATTATCCATTTCTATGAGACCTCTCTGAAGGATATCTGTGTCTGATAGATTTTCAACTATGGCGCCCAGTTTGCAGTCATCTGCAAACTTCGTCAGCCACAATCCTCCTATGTTTGCCTGCACTTCTGAAAAGTAGATGCCGAACAAGAGGGGGCCCAGGACTGAGCCCTGTGGGACACCGCTTGTGACCGGCTTGGAGTCTGATATGGCACCAGCAACTCTAACCCTGTGGGTTCTGTCCTTGAGCCAGTTTGCAACCCATCTTGTGACATATGGGTTTACATTTAAGTTGGTGAGCTTTTCTATGATACCCGAGTGGGGTATTGTGTCAAAAGCTTTTGCAAGGTCAAGGTAGGCTGTGTGAACTGCCTTACCCTCATCAATGGCCTTGGTGACTGTTTCAAAAGTCGACCAAGTTCAAGAGGCATGATCTGCCCTTGACAAAGCTGAATTGGGTAGGATCCAATGTCTGTAGGTCCCCTATGTCTTTATTTATGAGTTCCATTATGATCGTCTCCATAGCTTTGCAGACCAGGCTTGTTAAGCTTATGGGGCGGTAATTACCAGGGTCCGTAGAAGCACCGCCTTTGTGGAGTGGGACCACAGTTGCCGTACGCCACTCTTTGGGTACGTATCCTGTGGTAAGGCTAAGATTAAACAGCAGCCTTATGTGTGGGTTTAGTTCCTCATTGAGTTTGTGCAGCACACAGCCGGGGACACCATCCGGTCCCATTGATGCTGTGTTTTTGCTTTAGAGAGCAGCTCTCACCTGTGCATTTGAGATGATTGGGAGGCTACAATCTGCTGGGATAGATATTTCTCCTTTTGGGGAGGAGGGAGAAATTTTCACTGAACCTGTCTGCCAGTATGTTTGCAATGTCTGTGGGTTCAGTGATTTTTGTATCATTTTGGACTAATTCTGAGCATATCTGGGAGTTTCCACCCAGATTTCTAACATAGCTAAAGAAGGCCTTATGATTGTCTTTTGAGTCCTTGGCGATTTTTCTCTCAAAGTTGGCCTTGGATGATTTTATGAGTGATTGTAGTTTTTTTACTAGTATTGATCAGAGATGTCTTCCCTTTTTGGGATTTATCTTGTAGTAGCTTTCTCCTCTTGTTGTAAAGTTTGTTTATGGCTGGGGTCCACCAGATCAGGCACTTGCCTTTGGTGGAAACGGTCTTGATTTTATTTGGGATTGCTTTTAATAGTAAGGATATGGCTTGATTGGGTATTAATTTATACATTTCTGATAGCATATTGTCTGGGCCAGGTGCTTTATTTGTCTTGAGCTTTTTAATTTGTGATTTTAATTCTGTCATATTGATTGGTTTGTTTATAATGTCTATTTATTCTTCTGTTCATTTAATATGAATATTATTTTCTAAGTATTTTTTATATCCTTGGTAGGTGTATCTTGGGTGTTTAGGGAATTATCAAAGTTAAATTGAAGTCTGAATGCTTCTAAAATATCATTTAGATCCGTAACTCTTTTGTTTGCATTAGGAATAAATATTTATTTTGTTTAGATTTGATTATTTTTTTGTTCTATTAATTAAATGTCTCAGGTGTGCTGGATTAGTAGAGTATGAGTTAATTTTTATCTTTTCTAAGTTATTCATAATCTTATGATGTAACAATTCTGCATGCTTCTTATTGATTTGTGTAAGTTCTTGAACTTGAGTAGTATTGTCCTTTTGTATTTCCAGTTTCAATTCATCTGCTTTGTTTTGTAAGTCTAGCATATCTTTATTCCATGACTTCCTTTTATTTGTGTACCAGGATAAAATGTTCCCATATGTAACTACCTTTAATGAATCCCAGACATATATTTCTGAAATATCCTCTGTGTAGACGTTGTTGATTGTTTCTTCATAAAATTCTTTAAATTCTGTCAGTTTTGTGATATAATAGGTATCCTAGTAATAGGATTTGAATGAAAAGGAGTAAGTTCCATCTCAAACACTATGGCATTATGATCAGATAAAGGACAATTTATAATTTTGACTCTGTCAATTTTTGTTATTAGGTCGTTGGCAACATATATTCCATCTATTCCAGAGTTAGTTCTATATCTATGAGAATAAAATGAAAAGATTAGTGAGTCTGGTTCTGCAAATTCGTTTATATCTTTTAAATATAGTGTATTTATAAATTTTAAAAGCACCTTGGAGATATGTTGTTTTCTTCTTTTAGATTTAGAATCTGTATCTTTTTCATTTATTATACAGTTGAAGTCTCCTGCCAATATCAGGCTGCCCTTAGTTAGATGAATTATCTCTTCAAAGTGCTCTTTAACTGTTCTTAATCCTAGTCCTGGAATCCAATATAGATTTACTAAAGTATAGATTCTCTTATTTAACTCTATAGAAGCTAGACAAAACATACCTGATGTATCTTGACGAGTAGTAATTATTTTAGGTGTTACAGTTGTATTGTGAAGTAGTATAGCTACTCCTCTTTTTTTTGTTTTATATTGAGAACTTATTAATATTGTGTAATTATTGATATTTAAGTTGTTTATATCTCTATCTAATAAGTGTGTCTCTTGTAAAAAGACTACTTGTGGTTTATGTAAATTTATGTATTTGAATAGGCTTCTTCTTTTATTACTATTATTCAGACCATTAACATTTATGGATAAGCATTTCATTTCCTAGTTTTGAGTTTGTTTTATATGTGATTTTATGTAAATATTGTTTATTTTTTATTCTATCTTGGATGAAGAATTTAAAAATGTTTTTACTGTACAGTTTTTGCATGTTTCTCACTGACACCAAACTGATAATTAAAAACAATAAAACTTCTGAACTTGTAATTCTTAACCTTAAAAACATTCCCTATCACTATGAGGTAATATACCTCTTTGTTTGGTTAGTGAATCTAAACAAATTTTCTACCTTCACAAATAATGTTTGGATCAGTTTCTCTTATCCTCTTAGTTTTAAATAAAGACACTTAAATAATATAGGAAAATAATATAATCAGCTAAAATATATAAGTATATTCTTTTTCTCTTTATATTATTGTAATTCAGTAATACTCATTTCTAATCAGGTTTCAAAAAGGTACAAAACATTTAGACTAAGGTAATATCAAAATTATATATATATATATATATATATATATATATATATATATATATATATATATAATTATATACTCTGTGAAAATTAAAAGCATTTTTGAAGGTGGATCTTTGAACATGATCTTTAAATGAATGCAGGAATTAAGCAATTCATGTAATGTTAGTGTCAATTGTTAAAACAGGAAAAAACAGATATGCAATGTATAATGGATGAATTTAAAAAATGCTAATATATGGTTTATTTTCTTTTCTATTAATGTATGTGCGCCTATGTCTTAAGTGATCATTTAATAATAGTGTTTAGAAACATCCTTGAGATGACACTGATACTGTTTTACAGATCTGACTCTCTTGCTCGGGAATGTTTACCAAATAAAATTTAACTCATCAACACTGCTGAAATGTGGAATGCCACATCTCATACAG
>NC_056746.1:345998170-346023940 GCF_019279795.1 Protopterus annectens | reverse complement strand
CTCGGGCTTTGGGGCCTGCCTGCAGATTATATCATGCTATTGGCATCAAGTAACGAAGATCTCCAGCATAGTTAAGAAGGCACTGACCCATACACTTGCCGTATTCACTTCCGCTCAGGAGAAAAATTTAAACTGGGCAAGACTCCCTGAAAGTAGTTGGTGAGTGTGAAGTGGCTGGGTTGAAAAAAATCAGCACTTCTAAAATCAAAATTATGGTTCTCTTTCTAAAGACAGTGGAGTGCTCTCTCCAGGGGAGGGGGGAGCAGCTACCTCCATAGGTTCATAGGATGATACTAGGCTATTGGTCTGGAGGCCCTTATAAGCCTAGCCAAGAATTTCACCCATGTCCCCACAAGGTCAGCACCTGTTTTCCCTGTCAGGTGAGATCCCAGGGGTATATCTTCTGTTTCCCATCCAATTGTCCAGGTTCCTCTTAACTAGTGATGTACTCTGCTTGCAATGGTCAGGGAGTCAACTCCACAGATGGGGGAAGTCTTTGGGACAAAAATCTATTCCTCCAACAAGTTCTATTAAATGTCACAGACCAAGTTGAGGCCTTGCGTGCAGGTTGCATGAGTGGAGTTTGGCTTACAGATATGCAGAAACTCCATTAAGGCGGAGTTTGAGATGGCCTTGTATGCCAGGCACAGGTCACCTCTGAGCAATCTGTATGAGACTGAATAGAGGGACATGGCTTTTAGCCTATCTGTATAGGATAGGTGTTTGAGACCCTGGATTTTCCTGGTCAGGAACCTTTGTGGTCTCTCCAAATGCTGCATGTGCTTGGCAAGGTACACACTGAATGGGGCATTGTACTCGATGATGGGTCTGATAAGGGAGGAGTACAGGGATGTTATGACATCCTTGTTCCTGGATGAAATACCCTTACTTATGAGGTGGGCCATGTAGAAAGCCTTCTGTACAATGGAGGCAATGTGGTGGTGGTCAAAAGTCTGGTTGCCATCAACCTAGGTGCTCAAGTTCCTCACTACTGACTGCATGCTTAGTACATGGTTATTAATGTGATAATTAGTGGGGATGCCAGTTTCCCCAAAGAGGATCATGATGCATTTCTTGGCATTCAGTTTGAGGCCATGCTTCTAACACCAGTCATTAGTTTGGGTAAGGCCCTCTTGGAGGATGTTCACATCACTAAGGGAATTTATGACAGTGCCCATCTTGCAGTCATCTGCAAACTTGGTCAGCCACAGACCACTTGTTTTGGCTTGTACCTCAGAAAAGTATATCCCGGACAGTAGAGGTCCCAAGACTGATCCTTGGGGTATGCTGCTTGTTATGGGTCTACTACCAGAGGTGGCTTCCTCTATTTTGACTGAGAGGGTTCTATCAGTGAGCCAGTTAGCTACCCATCTGGTAACATACAGGTTGATGCCTAGCTGGGAGAGTTCATCCATTATGCCCAAGTGGGGAACAGTGTCAAAGGCTTTGGCTTGGTCAAGATAGGTGGTGCACAGTCTTCCTCTCATCCAAGGCTTTGGTGACAGTTTCGAAGAAGGTGACCAAGTTTAACAGGCATGATCTCCCTTTGGCAAAACCAAACTGTGTGGGATCAAGCATTTGGATATTGCCAGTGTCCTTGTTTATAAGGTCCATGATAATGCGTTCCATGGCCTTGCAGATCAGGATAGTTAGGCTGATGGGCTTATAATTGCCTGGTTCGGTGGATGCTCCACCTTTGTGTAGAGGGATGACAGTGGCTGTCCTCCATTCTGCTGGGACGAAGCCAGTCCATGGGCTTTGGTTGAATAGGGTGCCTAGTGGTGCTGACAGCTCTTGGCTTGAGTTCATGTAGGACACAGCCAGGGATGTTGTTGGGTCCCATGGAGCTGTATTTTTTGCCTTTGAGAGGGCATTAATGACCTGCTCCCTGGTGATGAGGGGAGGGGGGCAGGTGCTGGGGATGTCCTGGTTTACTGATGGAGGGACAGGGGGGTGAAGTTCTCACTGAACTTGTCTGCCAGCAGGTTGGCTATAGCTATGAGGTTTGTGTATGTGGTATTCTTTACCACCAATTCAGAGCAGATTTGGGAGTTACCTTTGAGACTGCAGACATATGCAAAAAAAGGCCTTGTGATTGTCCTTAGTGGATGTGGCCAATTTGGACTCGAAGTTAGCCTTAGAGGATTTCACCAGTGACCTTATTTTATTGTTTAAATAATAGAGAGCTTGCTTCTAACTTGGTACCTGCTCCTTCTTGGTCCTGGACAGCAATTTTTTTTCCCTTTTATTACAGAGTCTGTTTATTTGTCCACCAGACAGGTTTACTCTGCCTTGAGGAAGATGATTTGGTCCTGTCAGGTATTGTCGAGTCCATGCAGCTCCCCACTCTGGAATCATAGATAAACTTACTAAGCTGGGCATAAATCCCTACCTCACTCGATGGGTTGCCAACTGGCTTACTGACAGAACCCAGACTGTAAAAGTAGCCAACTCCAAATCCAGCTCCAGACAAGTGGAGTACTTCAGGGTTCAGTCCTGGGACCACTCTTGTTTGGCATCTACGTCTCTGAAGTACAGGCCAACACTAAGGGACTCTGGCTAACAAACTTTGCAGATGACTGCAAACTGGGAGCCATTATTGAATCCCCAAATGATATGGATATTCTACAAAAGGGCCTTACAGAAGCAGATGCCTGGTGCCAGAGCCATGGGCTCAAGCTTAATGCCAAGAAATGTATAGTCATCCCTTTTGGAAAAAAAACATATACCCATGAACTACCACATAGGTGGCAGGACACTAAACATCAAAAGTGTGATGAGAGACTTAGGGACACAAGTGGACAGTGGTCTCACTTTCGATAACCACATCGCCACAACAGTCAAGAAATCCTTCTATGTGGCACACCTCATCACTACGGGCTTTTCATCCAGAAAAAAGGAGGTCATTCTCCCACTGTACTCATCCCTCATTAGACCCATTATAGAGTATAATGCCCCATTTGGTATGTACCTCACAAGACATCTGCAACATCTGGAAAGGCCACAGAAATACCTCACTAAAAGAATCACAGGCCTAAAGCAGATGCCATATGCTGACCATCTAAAAAAACTCCAGCTATACTCTGTGGCATATCGTCTACTCAGAGGCGATCTCTGCTTAACATACAAGGCCATGTCAAACCCTGAGCTGTTGGACATGCTCCACTTAAAGAATTCCCAATCCCTCAGAGCCACACACTCCAGGGATCTAAACCTTATCATCACAATGAACAAAACATGCTGGAGGGATAGGTTCCTGACCCAGAGACTTCCCATACTCTGGAATAGACTGCCCATACATGTCAAGCAGAGCACCTCATTGGCCCTCTTCAAAAGGAACCTTGATGATTGGCTGGGAGATAGGAAATTCACCCCGGGGATCATGTCAGTCGCCCTGCTAGACAGGGGCCCAGAGAAGTAAATATCGTGGGAAAAAATGTCCAGGGAATTGTTATGGCTAGGCTTGCATAGGCCTTAGGGCCGACAGCTTAGTACCAACCTATGAACCTATATAGGAGCTCATATAGTTTTTTGGTGTAGGCTTGGACATTAGTGCTTGTTCCAACTAAAGAGGTGGTGGCTGTGAAGCTGCTTATATCTGCTCTCAGGAGGTTGTAGTCAGCTTTGGAAAAGTTTTTTTGTTTGAACCTGGCAAGGGGGGTGCGGGTCAGGGGAGATGGTGACTTTGAAAGTGATTGCTTTATGGTCGGATCTTACCTAGGAGGATGACACTGTAGAGGTGCTACAGTGGCTACTCACATTGGTTAATACTAGTTCCAGGATATTTTCACCTCTTGTGAGGGTGTCGACCAGCTGATCCAAAGCATTGGCACTGACAAAGTCAAGGAATCTCTGGGCATTCGTCTTTGAGCTAGAATAGGTCTTCCACTCTATGGTTGGGTAGTTAATGCCACCCAGGATCAGGGTAGAGGGTTGAATCTTGATGGATTTAAGTCCAGATAGGTGGAGTGGGCCTCCTGAGTCATGGTTGGGGGTCTGAAGCTAGCTATGATTTGAATATGTGTTTTGTCAAAAGTTAACTGCACCTGGAGTGTCTCCTGTGCGTCATACTGTTTGACCAGCCTGGAGGTGTGTAGGTCTTTGAAAAATATTGCAACTCCACCTCCTTTGGCTTTTTAATCCTCCGTTTGGGGTCTAAAGGTATGGTAGGACAAGTAACTTGGTAAGGCTGGGGTGCTCTCTGCAGCTTTGAACCAGGTTTTAGTGACAGCACAGATGTTAGCATCTTCCAGAGTGTGGAATGCTTGCAATGAGTGTAGTTTCATGTTAAGACTCCTAGCATTTAGCAACATGACCTTTAAATTTCATTTAGAAGAATGTTTTCACCTTGGTAAATTTGTGCTCATGACTTTGCCTAAAAAAGCACTATGAGGGTGGCAAGAGCCTTTGCCAGAAGCCTGAAGCCTACGGGAGACAGATGAAGGCCATCTCTGGCAAAGCATTGTGGTCTGTCAGTCATGTCCTCCTTTGGCTGTCAGGTACTGGATCTCCTTGGAATACCAGAAACTAAGCCAGTTGTTAAAGTCAAGTAATTTTCTGTTTGTAATGAGGCATCATTCTGGGTGACCGTAGGATGCTGCTTAAGGCTAGGGACATACCTGCCTGGGAACATACATTCAGCGAGCACAATCATATCTTTCTTCATATAGTCCAGAGAGGTATGTCTCAAGTCATTCACACCAACACAGACTATGACAGAGTCATAACAGTACCTGTTGTTGAGACACTTGAGTGCTTGCATGATATGACAGATTCTAGCACCTGACAAGCATCTTACTGTAACTTTCCCCTTGTCTAGCCTGGTGAGGTGCACATCTACGTGTCTCATGATAGAGTCTCCTAGGACTAGTACGTTGGGTTTGTGGCTGGGCTTTAGAGGCTGTGAGACACAGGCGTGTGTACTATGTGTGGTGCTTGGTATGGTGGGTTGTGATGTGCGTGTGTGCCTTTGCCTCGGAGGTCTCTTGTTTAGGTATGTTGAGAACATCCACATATGTAAGAATGTACTTTACAGGTGTGGGTGGTGGTAGAGGTGTGGTGTTTCTGCAAGCAGCCTTCTCACTGCCAGATGTACTAGCTTGTGATTAAGAAATCAAGGATTCTAGGTTCTTAATGTGCTTGCATCTCTCACACACTGTGCTCCTAGGTGGTAGAAGAAGAGGGTTGTCTGTGTACATGAGCCAGTTGCTACACTGTCTCGGGATGCCCATATCAACCAGACTAGCAGGAGAAACCACAGGAAAATGTCCGTCCATGGTTGTCAGCATCTGTGGAAGAGAGGTCAAGGATGGTACAGTGGTTACTATCAAAACAGAGTACCTATAGGTGTGAGTAGGGCTGGATAAAATCAACACAGTAGTTGCAAGGGAGGGCATCAGTTACACAGGAGTGCTGATAAGGGAAAAAATGCAACTGAGATACCTCACAATGGGTTAAAACAGCGCAGCTGCAGTGTGTGATGAGTAAACAAGTGCAACCCCCTGCAAACATAGGATTTAGATACCAGAAAAGATGGAAGAATCTGGAAGCTTGAATTACTACCCATTCCTGCAAGCCCCTGCACTTTCAACCAATCTCTCATGCTAGAGAAGGTCAGGCAGCCCTGTTACTCTCACTAACAGAGAAGACAAGCCCCTATCAGCATAATATGTCTGTCAGAAACACAGGGAAACTCAACAAGAAAAACAACCAGGCCTGGATACAGCAGGCCTCTATCCAGACTATGCTACCTGACTAGAACACAGAAAAACTCACAGAAAAGCACAGATAGAGCACTCACTCACAAACAGGAAATAGAACTCTCAGTATGAAAAAAACTTTTACAGTTAAGTAATTCAATAAAAATGCAATTACAGTAATGAAAATACAGTTAACACAGTATAAAACAGTACAAAAGTGCAGTGAAAACAGTAAAAAAAAGCTTTATAACAGTGCAGAATGTAGTAGATTAGCTGTATAGCACAACTATAAGCATTAAGAAGTGCAATTCAATTAAATAAATGTAAAAAAAAATATTCTGCTCTTAGAGCCTCAGGGAATTTCTGCTATGTTACAGTGATGAATCATCACTCCCCAGTGAAGGAGTTTAAATATATTGTAGTCTTGTTCACAAGTGAGGGTAGAAGGGATTAGGAAACTTACCAGCTGATGGTTAAAGTTGTGGTGCTACTACAGCTGCTGTACTGGACTGTGATGATAAAGTGGAAGTTGAATCTTGATTAACTAGTCAATCTATGTTGTCAGCCTCAATCTATGGTCAGGACCTTTTTGTAGTGACTAAGGATTAGCTCATGTAAAAAGCGGCAGAAATGAGGTTCTCTCATACGATTACTGGACTCACTCTCCAGGATTGAGTGAGAAGCTTGGCAATCAAGGAAGATCTTGGAGTGGAGCCACTACTCAACAGGATTGAGAGAAGGCAGCTGCAGTGGCTTGGCCACTTAGTCTGAATCCCTCTGTATGCCCACCATAGGAGTTGTACCAGGTACAGCTCATTGCATAAGGCCAAGAAGCAAACCCAGAGCATACTGGACAGATACTTCTCAGGTGGCCTGGAAATATCTAGGCATGCCCATGGTCAACGGAGGACTGATGATATCAAAAATGTTTTAATTCATATTCATTTTATTGTATCGTACAATGTATTTCTTTGTGAATTTACTGTATTGTATGCTGCATTTTTCTCTAAAAAATAGATTTTTTTTTCATATTGTTTCTCTGCAACTGTTTCTGGAGCTTTTCTCCCCAGGCCTCCACTGAAAATGGGCTCTTCGTGACACAGTGGACTTCCCTGGTTATCAAACTGAAACAAATAAACAAATAAACAAATGCTATAGATAGGGAAGTCAGGTATGCCCTACTCAGCTAGCTATCACTTCAACCCTTTCTGGGACGAGTTTAGAAAATGTGTGGATAGGTTTAGCAACGAATCCAGTTCTTCATTTTAAAGAACTATTTTATGGCCCAGAATAAAAAAATGCTCCATACAAAATCATGGAACCTTATTTCCAAAATAAATGTTTCTTGTTAAGTTTAGTTTCACAGTGACTAGAGTTGTGCTATGAAATTTGTTGAAAATGTGTTTATAGATACATAAAATAACACTACAACTATGCTAAACAAAGTCCAAATACTGAACTAAGCTTGTCAAAAAAAAAAAAAAAACATTTACAGCAACCAGAGATGGCAAGGTAAATGCCCCACACAGGGGTTCAGTAGTAGCATAACCAGATTACAAAAATATTTACTTGATAATTTGTTTGCATAGTTCTAATCATGTCATATTAGTATTTATTTCATATGAAGATTTGTTTGTAGCAAAAAATTTTTAAAAATTAAATGATTTAAAATTGTTGCTTCAACTACCTTAAACATTTTCTCATGCTTAAATTTCCCACTTGGGTGCCTGTTTTAAAGTATGTGTTTAGTCTATTATCATCAGTCTTGTCAGTAATCATTCTGATCATTTATCGGTAAAAGACAGTAGCACTTCATTTAACTTCTAACCTACAAGAAAGCGGGAACAAAGTTCAGAACCCCAAATCAGTAATAAAAGCAATGCAGATCTTTTTGAAATAGTGAAGCAAATATTTGTTCACCTTTTAACAGAAATATAATGACTACTGTTTACTTCTAATTAGAGAAGTCCAATTTGTTTCTCAGATTAAATTGTGATTGTGAGATCAAGTCTCATTCACCCACTTGTAACACTTTCTTCTTACACAGAACAGATAAAAATTCTTTCAAGTATAAATGTTCTCAGTTTATCATGATTTTATTATCCATACGCCTATGCTGTTTTCATTTACTTGCTTAAAATATACCAAGCAGAATTAAATGGAATTACATTTTCCCAACGTGTAAAACAGTTTGGAATCCATACACACACTTCCTAGTAGGTACATTAGTGCAAAGTGTCTCAAGTACTAGGTAAGGTTGTCCAGAGTTTTAGTAGGGCTGCTGCCTCTTGGCACTGCTTTGTGTTACTAAGCAGTGAGCTCTTGGACATCTCAAGTAAATGTGGTAGCCAGGGTGCAGGGCCTATGATAATGAATCCCATAAATATCCCAGTGTGCTGCCCCTTTAGGAGACTTGTATAGCTTAAAAGTCCTACATTCCATGCTATGAATGCCCTGAAGAGCAATGTCGAATATGAATAAGTCTATACTGCTATTTACTGGTGTACATCTACACATTTCAATGGGAGGGAATCTGTTAGGGTAGCAGCTGCACCCTGCAGGGATTGCCAATCCAAGTAAGTAGTGCTGTATGTGCATATTAAAAGGGCTTGCTTATGGGTACAAAAGTAATGTGTGCTTACGTGGTTCTGTGGATGTATGTGCATGAATGGCTATAGTGTGTGTGTGTGTGTGTGTGTGTGTGTGTGTGTGTGTGTGTGTGTGTGTGTGTGTGTGATGGAGGAGTGCTGCCTGCCATAACCTGTGCCGGGTATGAATGAAGAGACTGTAATTGCAGAATGTACATACACTGCATGTGTGTATGTCTATCAGTGCATGAAGGTGTACATGTAACCCTGCCTCATGCCCCAAGTGTTGCTGCTACAGTCCCAGACATACCCTCCCCCCAGTTTGACAGCTATATTGACAGATGTCATGTCACGTTAGCTGATATCAGCAAAGATTTGGCATCTAATCTAATAATGGTCAAATCACAATTAGGCATCTGCCTATATTTGCGCATGAGGGAGAGTTGTGTGCATGTAGGCATGTTTGTAGGGGCAAGACTGGCAGCCTGCATATATATATGTGTGTGTGTGTGCGTGCATATATTTTGTCATCGTGGGCGGGACAGTCTGTTCTTATGTGTGCTTTGCAAGACTCATCTTACAAATTGCTAAGGTGTTCAAATAGGTACTGCAGAATTGCTTAGCTGAGACAGTCATAGTCATGTACGTTTCCTTGCAATGAGATGTCATTCTTGTTGGAATGTGCAGATCTATGAACTGCAAACAGGAGCAATGACACAACTCAATACATTGGTTCAAGGCAAGCTGCTTTTCTGCACCCACCTGTAGAAATCAAAGCATCACAGCCAACAAATACATGGTACCTTAAATATCAACACATTAGTCAAATACTAATTAGCTGCACAACCCTAAAAAATATATACATAAATGTATATTTAGCACCAGTTAAATTAACAGAAAAAGTGTTCAAATTTTCCATATATCCAGTGCACTGTGTGATGGCAGTCAAAATTTACAAAACCCTACCTTTAACATCATGAAGAATGTCAAAAAGTATCTTTACCACTTCTGACAAGAATTCTTTTCAATCCACTTATAAAGATGTTCAATAAGGCCTGACAAAGTATGAATATCACTGTGCTAAATCATATGACAAAAATGTTATGACAGTAACAAGGGTACTTGTTTCACAGATTTAATCACATTTACTCCACTATTCAATTTCTTTGTTGACCAGATTAGTTCTACTAGGTTAGTGGCCTCTTTTCAGGAGAGATCAAAAATGGTATTTATACTACTAGGGGAAATTTCACCAGGGCATTAGGGAACTTCCCCTACTTATTGTTGTGAGTGGGACCCATTTTACAGAAGCACTTCCTGTTTCTGTTCCAGGCGCAGAGGTGGCCCAAAGAAATAGGCTGGCACATGAAGAGAGGATGAGAGGATGGAGAAGTGAGAGAAATGGAGGAGAAAGCAAATATTGAGACCGGATAATGTGTGCAGGATTCTGAGGAGATGTTTCAAAGAAATCTGTTTGATAGAGATGAGTAAGCAAATGATGGATGCATGAATGCAACTCTCCAGATGGGAGGGTTGCGGGATGATTTACCTGAAGAAATAGTGATGCAGAGCGAGCCATAAAATGAAGGAGATGTTTCATGGGGGACATTATCGAGAAAATACAAAAGGAGGATGCAGAAACAATCCTGAAGAATAGCAATGAGATGAAAAAGAAACACATGCAGAGAAAGTAAAAAGACAGATGGGCAGTATCAGAAAAGAAGGCAGAAAGTACGTGGTAAGGATTCAAAGTACAGAAGACAATGAAATGGAGGGGTATGAAGTGTGGGACAATTTAATAGCTCCTTTAAGTATAAAAAGCACATGAGGTAAGAGCATTTATTCCTATTAACAAAGAGACATTTTGTGACATTATATTTGAAACTGTTTTTTTCAATGGAAAGCTTTCTTGGAGAATACAAAAAAAGAAAGACTGTAACCCATGAAATCTTTATGTGGTAAACGCCTTTAACAGAAAAACAAAAAAGAAAATTCATGTACAGTTTTGAACAGAGGTAGAAAGAAAGTCTTTGAAAGGGCATCTGAAAACTTTATGTAAAGAAGTAGTGGATATTGCAAAAGTTTATTACAAGAGGGATTTATGGACTGGAATTTGGAACTGAAATTTATAAAAAAACAGAAAACGAGAAAATTATGCATATACCAATCATGATAAACGTGAAGGGGAATAGGGGTGGCATAAAAGGGTCTATATCACAAAGTCGAACTTTTATATCGAACACTAAAAACCGAAACCAGTAAAATGTCGAACACACGGAACAGCAATTTTTTTTTTCCCAGGGGAAAAAAACAACGAAACTAGTAAATGTCGAACACACGGAACAGTGATTTTTTTTTCCACAGGGGGAAAAAAACAAAGACCCCCCCTACTTAAATATACCAACTCCCAAGATCGCACCACAGTGGAGGAAATGACAAAGTCCCAAAAACAGCCAAGTGATTTTTTTTTCCCTGGGAAAGAAATGTGTTCCATGTGTTCGACATTCAGTCCTTTTGATTTTTCGAGTTCGATACAAGAGCGTTCACTCTTTTTATCGTTCAACTTCGTGATATAGACCTACCATAAAATACTGAGGACAACCCAAAAAAATTTTTTTTTTTTTTTTGTGGAAGAGAGAACATTTGATAAGTAATTGTGACAAAAGAAAATGTTCTATTTGTGAGGAAACAGGACGTGATGCAAAAAATGTAAAGTGAAATGTTATAAATGTAATAAAAATGGATATTTATGGATGGATTGCAAAATTGAAAACAAGAGTAAGGAAAAAGAAAAGGAAGAAAATGAACACAAAAAATATATTTTAGAAGTAGTAGAAATAGAAAAAATGGTACTTACGTATTATCGCAACCAGACTTGCGAGGTGGTCATGTTTCAGTTCAACAGTGTCTGTTAACTTTAAAAGGATTGGCTGCACTGTTAAAACGTCTTCTGGTATGTTGCTAATGGGTTTAGAAGAGGAATAAGGCGGCAAAAATCAGGTTTCTTACCGATGTCACGTAATGAATACAGCGATCACAACGAGTACTGCTCGTTGTGACAGCAGGGATGAATGACCATTATTTTTTGGGTGTAACATCCTGGTAAATGCTTACTACTTACATTGGGAGCCAAAGTTCATACATCCAATGAAGTATGCAGACAAATGAACACACAGCAGTCGCAGTGATGGCAAGAAATCATACCTTTTATTTGCTGACTGTTATCAGTAAAACGATCACTCATTCTGTTACACTGCATCCAAAAGCCTGCAGTCCTTAGTTGGATGTTACAAAAAGGGAAGGTTATGAGGAATAAATGTATTCAGTTTTGCTTGCCAGTCATCATGACAATGAAAGTTGCCCGTCAGGGAGTAGCAAGTAGCACTTTTAACTGCGTTTCAAAGGCAGCACTTCTGTTGTTGAGAACCGGTTCATTCTGCTCGCAGTTCCATTGACGGCCATTGCGAAGCAGCAGTCATGTGTCTAATTCAGAAAAGGGCACTCTCTGCAAAGAGGAAATTTCAGATTATTCCTCTTCGTATATGGCAAACAATGGGTCCCAGTAGTGTGTCACACTTCACAGTGCCCTTCTTCCATAAACACGCATATTTTCCCGGAAAGCATTACACAGTACGCCACCTCGCAAACCTGGTTGCAATAATACGTAAGTACCAAAAGAATAAAAATAATATAAAAGAAAATTCTGAAATAATTGATGAAGAAAGCATAAATTGGGAGATAGCAAAAGAAAAAAAAATCTATTGGTAAAAGTGTAAAAGACAAAAAAAAAAGAGAAAATTTAAAGGGATAACTACTAAAAGAGAAAAAGAAGGGAAATGGATGAAAAAGAATAAATACAGATAATGAATGGGGTGTGGTATGACTGGAAAGGTGTTTGAGTCACAGACACAGGGTACAGTGTTTGATTCTCACCCTTGGAGGGAAATTGGCTAGGCTTAGAATGGCTTATTCAGAAAGCTAGCCTAATAATTGGCTATGAACTTATGATCCATAAATCTACCATAAAGGGAAAATGAAAATGTTAGAGTGCTTTCTGTGAATGTGAATAGTATTAAGAATATAGAAAGAAGAATAGGGACTTTGGTGCAATACATGTGATGTAGATGTAATTATATTAGAAGACACAAGACTTTTATATTAGAAGACACAAGACCAGTCAGGAGGAGAAGGTTACCACACACACTATAGACCCAGTCTCACATAGTACCATCACAACCTCAAATCATACACAACACAAAGACATACTCGGAGGCTCTGATCAAAAATCTACCAAAACAGCAGAGGCCACCAAAGCAGACACCCAAACAACCACCACCTCAGAACACAACACCTGCAACACATAGACCTCACAGTCAGAGTGTCAAACAGTCACAGCCCTTAAGGCCAAACACAATGCCAGACACACTAGTCATTGGTGACTCCATAGTCAGACACACTGACGTCCCGCTCACCAGACTGAGTAAGGAGAAGGTCACAGTAAGCTGCCTGTCGGGCGCTAGAATCCGCCACATAACGCAAGCACTCAGGTCTCTCAACAGCAGGTACAAATATGACTCAGTCATTGTCCACGCTGGTGTAAACGACCTGAGACGCACCTCCTTGGACTACATGAAAAGAGACATTGAGGAGCTCTCTGATTATGTAGCCCAGGCGGGTATGACCCTGACCTTGAGCAGTATCCTACCTTCACCAAGAATGATGCCACAATACAGAGATAAGATGATCAGCTTTAACAATTGGCTTAAACACTGGTGTCATTCAAAGGGGATCCAGTGTCTGTCTGCCTGGGATGACATGCTGGACAAGCCACGCTGCTCGCAAGGGACGGCTTGCACCTGTCACCCTGGGATTCCAGATATTGGCAAAGGCTCTTGCCACCCCATAGTGCCTTTTTAGGCAAGGCTCAAATTCTAAACCTACCACCCTAGAACACAAAAAGGAAAAAACTAAGGGTAATGCTGCTCAATGCCAGAAGTCTAAATCTCAAAATGCACGCACTTGAGGCCCTTCTCAGTATGGAGAACATCGATGTCTGTGCTGTGACAGAAACCTGGTTCAAGGCTCCTGAGAGCACCCCAGCACTATCAGGTTTTACCTCATATCATGCGTTCCGGCCCCAAAATCCGGACAATACCAAGAAAGGAGGGGGGGGTATCCATATTCATCAAGGACACCCACACCTCAAGACTGGTGGCAACGCACGATGCATTGGAGACCATCCAGGTGCAATTAACCATAGGCAAGACTGCTCTGCAAATTGTAGCATGTTACAGGCCACCCTCACAAACTCAGGAACCACACATGGCCTTCCTGAAAACACTAGAGGGGATAAATGTATCACCAAACACCATCATACTAGGTGACTTCAATTACCCTAATATAGACTGGGAACACTACTCGAGCCCAAACACCCTAGCTCAAAAGTTCCTGGAATTCATAAACTCAAATGCCATGGAACAACTAGTCACCATCCCCACAAGAGGAGATAACATACTTGATCTCATCATCACGAACATGGGAGCACAATGTTCAACACCGGAAGTATACCCTCACTGGTGAGATCAGATCACAAACTAATCTCGCTGGAGGTCCTCATCCCACCCCCACCTGAAATAAAAAAGACCACAGTAAAGAACTTCTAGAAAGCCGACTTCACACTTCTAAAGACTAGTGTGGTCTCCTTTAAGGCCCCGAGGCGGAAAACAGTACTCAAGCTGCTGAATCACTTACAAATGCCTTCTACCAGCACCTGCAGGACTGCATGGATAAGGCAATTCCAAGCAAAACAAAGACTCTTTGTACCAAAGGCAAGCGTCCAGTCTGGTGGACCCCAGCCATAAACAAACTCTACAACAAAAGGAGGAAGCTACTACAAGATAGAGCAAAATCCTTAAAAGGTAAGACACCCTTGATCACTATAAGTAAAAAACTAAGAGCTCTCATAAAATCATCCAAAGCAAATTTCGAGAGAAAAATAGCTAAAGACTCAAAAGACAATCATAAGGCCTTCTTTAGCTATGTTAGAAACCTGGGAGGAAACTCCCAGATATGCTCAGAACTAGTTCAAAATGATGTGAAGATTACTGATCCTACAGACATTGCCAACATACTGGCTGACAGGTTTAGTGCAAACTCCCCCCCCCCCAAAAGGAGAGATATCTATACCAAACGATTGCAGCCCCCAAACATCTCCAACGCCCAAGTGAGAACTGCTCTCTCCAAAGCAAAAAACACAGCATCCATGGGACCTGATGGTGTCCCCGGCTGTGTGCTCCACGAACTCAATGAGGAATTAAACCCACAGCTAGGACAGCTGTTTAATCAAAGTCTTACCTCTGGATACGTACCCAGGGAGTGGCGCACTGCAACTGTGGTCCCACTTCACAAAGTCGGTGCCTCCACCAACCCTGGAAATTACCGCCCATTAGCTTGACAAGCCTTATCTGCAAAGCCATGGAGAGGATCATAATGGACCTCATAAATAAAGACATAGGGAATTTGCAGACTTTGGATCCAACCCAGTTTGGCTTTGTCAAAGGCAGATCATGCCTTTAAACTTGGTTGACTTTTTCAAACAGTCACCAAAGCCATTGATGAGGGAAAGGCAGTCCATACAGCCTACCTCGATCTGGCGAAGGCCTTCGATACAATACCCCACTCGGTATCATTGAAAAACTCATCAGCTTAAATGTTAACCCATACATCACAAGATGGGTTGCAAACTGGCTGAGTGACAGAACCCACAGGGTCAGAGTTGCTGGCGCCATGTCAGACTCAAAGCCTGTCACAAGTGGTGTCCCACAGGGCTCAGTCCTGGGCCCACTCTTGTTTGGCATCTACTTTTCCAAGTACAAGCAAACACAGGAGGGTTATGGCTGACAAAGTTTGCAGATGACTGCAAACTGGGCCATAGTAGAAAACACATCTGACACAGATATCCTTCAGAAGGGTCTCACAGAAACGGATAACTGGTGCCAGAGCCACGGCCTAAAGTTAAATGCCAAAAAATGCATAGTCATACCCTTCGGGAAAAACAAGGTCACCCCTAGCTACCAAATAGGTGGCAATCCACTGAGCACAGAAGAAGTTATCAGGGACCTGGGGACCCAGGTTGATAGTAGTCTGTCATTCGACACCCATGTAGCTAAAGTAGTTAGGAAGACCTTCTACATTGCCCACCTCATCATGAAGGGATTCTCATCTAGATCAAGGGAGGTCATAGTTTCCCTTTACTCATCACTCATCAGACCAATGATTGAGTACAATGCCCCATTCGGAATGTATCTGACCCGACACTTGCAGCAGCTGGAGAGGCCACAAAAGTTCCTCACCAAAAGGATAAAGGGTCTCAAAAATCTGTCCTATGCTGCCCGACTGAAAGAACTCCAGCTCTATTCAGTCACTTACCGCTTGCTCAGAGGTGACCTTTGCCTAACATACAAGGCCATGTCAAACCCAGATTTGATGAATATGCTTCACCTCAAAAAATCTAGATCCATCAGAGCCACAAGGGCGGGAGACTTAAACCTCGACACGGCTATTAATAGGACGTGCTGGAGGGATAGATTCATCACCCAAAGACTCCCTATGCTGTGGAACAAAATCCCGGTATATGTGAGGCAGAGCACCTCGCTGGCCTTGTTCAAGAGAAATCTTGACCAATGGATGGGAGATCGCAGATATACCCCAGGGATTACCTCAGCGTCACTGCTCGACAGAGGCACAGCAAAATAATGGGTATAGTTCCCCATACTAAAGGGGTGGCGTAAGCCACAAAACGATGGGCTAGGCTTGTAAATGCCCTCGGGCAGATAGCCTAGTATGAACCTATGAACAAATGAAGAAAGATTACAAACAGAGACACTACGGGGAGGAAATAATCTGGAATTTGGGAAAGGAGAGATATTCTGGAACAGCCATATTCTGTAGAATACAGTAAAGATATCAGCTGTAACTTTAGCAAAAATTGGAAGATTAACACTGTAGTTTTAAAATGAAAAGAACAAGTATATATAATTATAACATTATATGCTTATACTAACCATAGAGAAAGGGAAAACTTATTTAATCAGATTTTATACTGTATAGTAATAAATGTAAATATTATAACAGCAGAACACTAACTGTGATTTAAAAGAATATTGCAAAAAGAAAGAAAATGATATAAGAAAAATGTCAGAAGTTACAAGATGTGGCAAGTTAAAACTTTGGGACAAAAATTTATGGGCTTACAAAAGGGTCATGTACATAACTGAAATAGGATCATTTTACAGTATCAGAAGGTTTAGTTATATGAGAAAGGGAGGTGGTTGAAATAGGATGATCATCATGAAATATGGCTAGAGATAAAGGAAAATGAGGAATGTATACAAATACGCAAAGGAATAAAAAGGGAAAATGAGAAAGCAAGGAATGGAGAAGAAAATACATTAGTAATACAGTTATGGAAAGATCATATTACCATGAGAGCTTTTTATAAAAAAAATTGTCTGAATAGTGGAGGATATTTAATGAAAAATATAAAACAATGTTTTATTACAATGACAATATAATGTGTGAAAAGTAAAGGTTTAGTTACAGGAGAAAGGGAGGCAGTTGAAACAGGATGTTCTAATCGCCATGAAATATGGCTAGAGATAAAGGAAAATGAAGACTTTATACTTTTTTACAGGGAAAGTCCGACTGGACACAGGTCCTTTTTCAGCAGTGGCCCAGAGAGAAAAGCTCCAAGAGTAACAAATACATACAACAGAGAAACAGATACAGCCAAGTGAGACGCAAATACGTAAAAGATAGTGGTTTCAGACTCAATAAGTAGAGCAACAGTAATTTATATAAAAAATGGTTATTTACATTTAGTGGTTATATTCAAATGATTATGTACAGTTAAATTGAAACTACCATTAGTGCTAGATCATGCTAGTAGAATAAGAGTAATGATAACAGAGTGGAAAGGAGGAATAGGTTATCCAGGGGAGTTGCAGGTGCAGAACCAGGTGTAAGTAAGGTGCATTTTTAGAAGTTTTTTTTTTTTAATTCAAATGTTGAGGAGTTAGCTACTAGTGAGTTAGGCAGATTAATACCAGTGTTTGGAGATGTAGTTAGAAAAAAGTAATTCACCTGCTGAATTGTTAGCTTTGGTGGTGTGTCAAAGTAGTTTGTTGTTGGAGCAAAGGGGTCTTGAGGAGGAATATGGCTGAATGATATCTTTGAGTGCAGTTTTTTTTTTCTGATTGACAAGAGTATTTTGTGAGTGAAAGTAAGTTGATTAAAGAGAAGAAGTTTAGGGAGTTCAAGCCACTTGAGCTGCTTACTTGCTTGAGCAGTGATGCGACATGTATGAGGCATTAGTGGCAAACTTTGAGATTTTATTGTACTAGGCTTCGAGTTTGGCTAGATCTGTCGTGCGGAGATTGGTTAAGATTGATGAGGCATACAGGAGAGTTGAGAAAAGATGGGTTCTAACAATGGTGGCTTTTGTGTTGTCAGAAACCTGTTGTTTCTATATAGGAAACCTATTTTTTGTGAACTTTTTTAATGGACTGGGCAATGTGAATATCAAATTTCAGGTTATTGTCAATTTCCACTCCTAGTAATTTGGTATGGTTTGTTGGGGTGATAATAGTTTTACTTTTAGAGAGGATGTTGAAGGTTGTGGATTGTTGACAGCTAAGGTAGTGGGCTTAAGTTTATTTAGTAGTTTTTTTGAAGGTGTTAATGGAGACTGGGTTTAGTGTAAACTGGCTGTTGCTGCTTTTGGGAGGGTGTAAGCTATTGTGGTTTGGGGTAGGAGGGGGTGGTTGGGGCTGGTCTGGGTCATTGCAAGCTGTTGAATTGATTCTGTGACGTAAGTATTAAATTAAGTGGCTAAGTTCATGGAGTTGTTGGCTGTTGTTGGGGTGAGAGTAGTTGTTTTTCCAAGATGCAGTATATTGTTAACTGCTGCCCGGAATTTTTGAGGGTTATTTTGATGTTTACTCTCTGAGTTAGTGAAAAAGTCATGTTTCACATTATACCTTTAAGCATGCCCTCCATAACGTGGGGGGGATCAGTAGTGTTACTCATATATATATATATATATATATATATATATATATATATATATATATATATATTAATTTTTATAAGCAAACATTTGTGTTTGTCAAAAAAATATTATAATGCTAGGTTGGGAAATGTGGCATGTTGCATCTTGAACTACAATGTCTCTATGAACTGTACAGAAACAGCATTATAACTTACATTTGAATATGTTAAACAAGCTTGGTGTTCAAAAGACAAATTGTCAAAGGAAAAATATACTTTAAAAATAATCAATACACGGTAGGTTCAGGTTAAGGCACTTTAATCTTGCAGCAAGGAGACAAAAACATGCTAATACAGAGTTTGTCTAACTAGAATCAGGAAATGCAGGCATTTTTATACACTTTCTAATAAGACATTGCCTACCAAGCTGACGTAGTAAATCACAAGTTTTGTCATCATCATTTCGTAGTGATTGTTTTTACAATATCCTGCTTGTACTATCAATTTTTGTGAGAAACTTCCTAAGAAAAACAACGTGGCCTTGGCTACCACCGGTTAGATATATATGCAATGTTACCATTCAAGGTACTATGGCTAATTTGAGCACAAAGCAAGTATAGATTGCAGTTCATTTCTCTAACAGTCCTTTGTCTATGTTATCTCCAACTTCTGCAGCTGTGCACGTTCTCATACTTCGAACAGAGCTGATTGTTTAAAATCATTACTTTACAGAATATAGCATTGTTCATTAATTTCTTGCTGACCTGGCAGATAATCACCTGCTTCTCAAGTACATTTCTAAAAGGCATAAACATGAATATTGCTGTGCTAGCAATTACTAGGTCAGAGGGCATCTTGCAAGTTTTCAGAAAGCACACTGCAGTTTCAAAAAGCATCTTTTAGTCTCGTATGAAACTCAACTGTATATAAAATAGTGCATATAAAATAGAATGAAAAATGTGTTAACTTATTTAGTTTCTAATTAGCATTAAGCACACACATTAATACATATTTTTCTGACACAAATCATCTTCTGTGCCATATGATTCCTGTTTGAGACTTGCATGGCAACACAAAGTCTTCATAACTACCTCTAAAACCTGTAATACACCTGTCAGAACAAAATGCATATTCATATTCACAGGCAGCAGAAGTACAAGTCACTTTCAAGCTTGTTATGATGCATCCAAAAGTGCACCTCACAAAGACAAATATGCGTGCATCTCTGTACAAACTGTTTAATATGAAAAGATGAATATATCATACAATTTGTGTGTGCATAAAATCTGAAAGGATTAAGTTTTACATGTGCTACAACTGTAGAATATAAGATAAGTTGTGAAATTCAGACTTTCAAATGCCAAAATCATACACATAAGATAGAAATTCAATCTGCTTTTTAAAATGTTTAAATAAGATGTAAGCTCATGCCAGAAATGTGTGGGCACCTTTTTCTCAAATATCTAAAAAGACACCTAGAAACTCGGAGTCTGTTTCACTTCTGATGGTCACTGTTTGTGGTTAAAGTAAAGAGCAAGCACAGTTTACAGCATGTTAATGCAAACTGGAAGGCATGAGACAAAAAGTAACTTCAAAAAATGCACAGGTGATACACAGTCGCAAAATTTCTAGCTACAGAATATGGCTAACTAATATACTATTCTTATCTCACACTAACCAAGCAATACGTGTGGTTACCGAAAGGCTAATCCCTTTGGAACAGATACCTCACTCCCTTCGCAGGGAATGAGGATGCTACATCAGATCAGTCAGGCGAGCAAATGGGTCAGTAAGGCAACAGATTTGCTGGATGGTCAAAGAGCAGCAGAGCTGAAACAAGGACTTTTGTGCTCTGGATGACACAATCAATGTGTGCCCAGCAGCTCTTCACTGGCAGTGGCACCCCTAATCCCCAGGTAGTATGACTAGCCCTGATATACACATATGTCACACATGCCTTTGGCGCTGGAAGATCAGAAAGACGTGGGTTCCATTCCCACACCAGGTACTTGGATTAATTTCCCATTACTGACACTGCAGTGCAGCATAATGAGGTGCTGTACTCCAGAGTGTGTCGCCCTTCTGATGAGATGTTCAAACAAAATCCTATCTGCCCAAGTTATTGGTAGCTCAGGTGGCTGTAAAAGATTTCCCTGTCAGTATGAATACGTCAGGTATCCCTTGAAAAAGGGCAGATTGACCAACCTGGATAACAAAGATAAACATATATAAATAAATATATTTTGAATCTGTACATATACATATGTATACAGACACACACACACTTATATTGATGCTTGCAAGTCAACAGCACACAACACAAAGGTAAAATGCTGAATCACCAGTGCACCACCAATCAAAAAATGAGAGAGCCTCCTTTTCCAGCAAGTGCCCCTTACTCATATGTGCCAACATTCGACTAAATGCCTCTCAAGTGTACCTCATTACGAGGAACGTACCTCATTTGGAGTCTTAAAAAGTTTCATATTCCTCGAAGTTCCACATTGATACGGTCTGTAACACATTCAGTTTTGGGAATTTTTAAGTGAAATCCGTGGTAAATATAAGTAAATCATATTAATTCATTAAAAGATCTTCTTTATAAGTAAAACCAGCATATTTTAACCATCCTATGACCTTCCTAGCTGAAGTTGTTAGTAAGCCATTAGTACATGTTCCACATTTTGCCTATTTGTTCCACATTATGAGGTCTAGTGTTCCTCGTTTTGGAGATAGAAGGTTGACAGCCTACACATACGTGTTAAGAAACATAACCCATAACCATTTATGTCCCCTTCTCAAACAATACACAAACATACACATAAGGGACACAATCCATAACCATTCGTACCCGCACAAGTCTCCGTCATATTTTGCTTCATCCCTTATAATTATAATATACAGTTACAAACTTCTTTCATTAAAAAAGACACGTTAACGCATAACATTTTTCTATCAACTTTCTATGTTGATAGTACCAGCATTTAAAGTATTCCTAAGTTTTTTTATCCTAAATTACTTTTTGTTTTGCCCCTAATTGTGGAAGTAAAGGGTTGAGAGGTATACTGAAGCATCAGTGCAGAAGATATTCAACTTACGCTCCATCTTGCGACCACCACCGCATCAAGGCACAGATGTAAGCTCTTAGCTGTCCTACGATTGCTCGTGCCATTCACTCAGCTTTTACCGACCCGATGACATTCCAGCGAAGACTTCCTCCGCTTTACACTGCTACGGGTACATACATGAAAACAGAATTCCGCGGCCTATCGTTGCTCAGGTACGTAGTTACAGCTTGTGGTGGTTACTAGGGAAGAGGGATCCAATGAGTGTGTACTTCCGGAACAATGATCCACTCTACACTGCAGAAACGTTCAACAGCTGTGGTTTTAAAGCGTGTTTAATGGTGGAATCGCTGTTCTGTCTTCTGTTATAGACTTACTTGTTTGTATTTAATCTATGTTCATAATAGATTGAAGTAGTACACATACGAAGCCGTGGCAAGGGTTAAATATCTGGGAATTTACTGAGGTGGAGTTGTTTGTTCTTAGAAAAAAGCCAGTATCTTATTGCCATTTCTGTCCTGAAGTTTAAGAGCACTCGAATTCGTTTGCAGTTCTTGTTTGTATACGTAAAAAGTATGGGGATGGGCTGAGCAGTCCTCATTCCTGTTAGTGAAAACAGATAGAGATGCTACCTTTTCAAATGCCCAAAGTGGGACATTGTAGAAATGTGACGGTAATCATACCTCTCAAGTGTACCTCATTACGAGGAACGTACCTCATTTGGGGTCTTAAAAAGTTCATGTTCCTCGAAGTTCCACATTGAAAGGGTCTGTCACGCATTCAGTGTTAGGCATTTTTTAACTGATGTCCATGGAAAACAGAAATGAATCATATTAATTCATTTAAAGATTTTTTTCATAAGTAAAACCAGCATATTTTGACTATCCTATGACCTTCCTTGTTGAAGTTGTTAGTGAGCTGTTAGTATACATTCCACATTTTGCCCATTTATTCCACATTATAAGGTCTACTGTTCCTCATTTTGGAGATGGAAGGTTGAGAGCTATGGACAGTTTGCAGGACAAAACATACCCATGGCCGGTGCAAAGGACAGAACTTTTTTTGCCACAATAAAAGCTTACTTTTGTAGCATTTGAGTTGCTTATGCTATTTCATATAATATTTATGTGCTCCAGATACAAAATGATTGTTTTATGCAACTATTAAAGAAAACTTAAGAAATATACTTTGTCTTAAAAATCTCAGGACATTTGCCATTTTTAAGTTTTTTTTTCCCCCAGGACACAACTCCCCAAAGTGGGACTGTCCCTCGCAAATAGGGACAGGTGGTAACCCTAAGAATACCTGTAAAGGTATTTTTCTGCTGCTTCATTGTTTGTGATGACAGCCGATACCACAAATCCAAAACTAGATAATCATTTTGCAAAATGTGGTATGTCAGTTTTTCTTTGTTTTAACTTCAGTGAAACACTTGACAATTTCTGAGAATTTGTGGGTATGTTTAGGTGTTGAGCGAGGTTTGCTACTGTAACTTTCTCCCTGTTTGTGTACCATGGAAATAATGAGGGGAACAATAGATGTATTTATGCAAGCAATAATGTTTGTTGGGTGGGGGTTACGCAAGCAGTAACGCCCAACTCAGTGTGTATTACTGTGTAAATAACGCTTACCCACAGTTGTTATTGTGCTTGGAGAATGGGCTCTCTGTACAGTTGTGTTTTAGTTTATTTTTTATCACTATATTTTTATATGTATTTGTTGTAAAATAGTTATTCTGCCTAATGTTTCGCAGTTGCTGTAGTATATGTAAACAGTGTTGGAGGAAGGGCTTTGTTGTAGTTTACTGGCTCACCGGTCATTTCACACAGGAATGGGTGTGACTGGAGTGATTGACAGGACTAATGCCAGTGATGGAGTATACAAATGATGAATGATTGACATGCCATTAAGATTTGCCAATGATCATGCATTGATTGTTGAGCAGTTTCTTTCTAAAGTAAGGTGCTTTCAAAGTAATATTGCATAAGCACTTTGCCTATACAGGGCAGGCCTTAGCCGAAATGGCACCCTAGGCAAAGTAGTCGTCTGGTGCCCCTTAAGCCCCACCTACACCATACTCATGAAACACCCCTATTTGAGTCACACCCACATGTAGGTTACTCCAGAAGAAAGCCCTTCCAGTCATTTATAATGTAGTTAAATTGCAATTACCTTTGTGTACATATGTCCTCCTTTAATACCAGAGCCAGATCATGGTCAAATAGGGCCCTAGGCAGGGTAATAGACCAGCCCCTCCTGCAGCAACCCCCCAAACCCCAAGCAGCAGACCCCTCCTCAGTCATTCCCTTGTTTGGCTATTTCTCAGCAGTTACCATAGACACATATCATTGTCCATACTGTTCTCTTATTGGCTTCTACAGTGATTACAGATATTGAAATAAAATAGCACAGATAGCCATTTGCTAAACAATACAGTTTCACAATGAAAACAGAGTTAGCATGAGGAGTAAACTTCTCTGCCCTTGAAAGTCGGATTCATTGAAATGGCAAAACTGACATTCATTGAAATGTAATGAAAACCCAAATTCATAGAAAATGCATCTGGCCAATGGAGGATTAAGTTTACCTTTGGGCTGTTTTCAAATCATAGGCTCCGTGCACACATTTTTAGGGCCATGCATACATGTATTTATTCTTTGATTCATCTTCCTGATTTTATTCAGTTATATTGCTTGTATAATACAGCACCACTTGTTAGAATGCGTTTTAAATTTATAGTTTTAAATGTTCTTTTAATAAACAATGAAACAAGCGTATGAACCAATAATGACAAAACTGCTCGAGTCAGAGCATTTCCATCATAAAAGCCTACTCAAACTTCTGTTATTATAATCCACCAATATCAGTAAATATGCACAATCTCTGCAGATGCAAAAGCCATCTAAATGAGCCCACAGTAGAGATCTGTAACTAATGAAGAGGTTGCTGCTAGCAAACAACTTCATACTTCATTGTTTCATCTACAAACAAAAAGTTCCTGTTGCCCTTGAAGAATGAACTGTCTATGTTACATTAAAAAAAAATGATAAGCGAGTAATATTGCAATATGGAAAGGATGGCAAACTGATAACAGGTTCATAGTTACTAGGTATTTCTTCCAAAGGAGGATATTCTCAGGACTGCAGCATCCACCCCTTTAAAGTACAACACAGTACAGTATCAGCAATCCAGCTACATACTGTGGGAGTAGAATCCACAGCTTTCTGCATCAAAAGCATGTATCCTACCTGTTGTGCTACTAACAATGCAAACAGACTTGGCATATGCAGCACTAAACTTCTCTTCCCGTGAAGCACTCAGCTCCTTGTAAAATCCACTTGATACTCAATTATATCTCTCAACTTTGCAGCACAAGAAATCTGGAAAAAAAGCAAAATTTATTGGGGAGGAGGGCAAAGGCCCAAATCCAGGAACACATTTTAAACATTGCTTGTGTAATATTAGAAAGTTTCTAGAATAAAATGCTTTATGTTACCATGCATTTCGTGAAAGATAGGAAGACAAACGTAAATGGCTATCATTATTTAGTGAATTAAGTTCTCACTGATTTTCCAGAAAACCACAAATTTTAAGAGGAACAGACCAAAAGTATGAGCCAAACATTCCAGACATTCTGTGAAAATCTGGACAGTTGAAAGCTATGGACTTAATTCCTTGCATCACAAGTGGTGGTATGGCAGAAAATTCAGGCTCTTGTTTCTTGTATCTAAGGTACAGGGTTTGAGCCTCAGTAACACTAACCACCAGATATACATAACTGGGACATTTTATACACACACACACACACACACGTCCTCCTCGTCAGCAGAATAAATACCACATACACCCCTCGGCAGCAGAGTAAACACACACACACCCACCCTCGGTAGAAGAATAAATACACACACCCCCCCGAGCAGCAGACTAAGCACACACACACACCCTCGGCAGCAGAATAAACACACACCCACACCCTCTGCAGCAGAATAAACACACACACCCTCCGCAGCAGAATAAACACACACACACCCTCCGCAGCAGAATAAACACACACACACACCCGTGGCAGCAGAATAAACACACACACACCCGTGGCAGCAGAATAAACACACACACACACACACACACACGCATGCACATGCACCCTTGGCAGCAGAATAAACACACACACCCTCAGCAGCAGAATAAAAACACACACACTCTCAGCAGCAGAATAAAAACACACACCCTCGGCAGCAGAATAAACACACACACACCCTTGGCAGCAGAATAAACACACACACACACACCCTCGGCAGCAGAATAAACACCCACGCACACCCTCGGCAGCAGAATAAACGCACACGCACACCCTCGGCAGCAGAATAAACA